>NC_058408.1:23380571-23498134 GCF_002201575.2 Neomonachus schauinslandi | reverse complement strand
TTTCTTTCTTTCTTTCTTTCTTTCTTTCTTTCTTTCTTTCTTTCTTTTTCTTTCTTTCTTTCTTTCTTTCTTTCTTTCTTTCTTTCTTTCTTTCTCTTTCTTTCTTTCTTTCTTTCTTTCTTCTTTCTTTCTTTCTTCTTCTTTTTAAAGATTTTATTTGTTTATTTGAGAGAGCAAGAACGAGAGAGATCACAGAGAGAGAGGGAGAAACAGATACCCCACTGAGGGGAGAGCCTTATGCAGTGCTCAATCCCAGGACCCTGAGATCATGACATGAGCGGAGGGCAGATGCTTAACCTACTAAGCCACCCAGGCACCCTAGTTTCTTTCTTTAAAAGACAAAATAAATATCCTTCAATGTTTGTTAAAATTTCAAAGTCAAACTTAGAAACTAATTGTGTATATTATAAACTTGGTGTAACTAAGTATACAGAACAAAGTTTCTAAGCTATTAAACTGGTAAGAAATTAAGCTAATTTGGGATGCCTGAGTGGCTCAGTCCATTAAGCATCTGCTTTTGGCTCAGGTCATGATCCCAGGGTCCTGGGTTTGAGTTCTGGATCAGGCTCCTTGCTCAGCAGGGAGCCTTCTCCCTCTCCTGCTCCCCAGGCTTGTGCTCTCTCTCTCTCTCACTGTCTCTCTAACAAATAAATAAAATCTTTAAAAAAAAAGAAATTAAGCTAATTCAAAATTGTCAACAATGATTTCATATTTCTGATTAGAATATAAGCACCTGACACTTTTATAGTTCTTTTGTAAGTTCTGTATCCAGTTATCAACAGAGGGTATTTCAGATATTCTCTGTTTTTCTCAAAACTCTTCTTCCATCCTCCATCTCATTCTCACCATTGAACTTGGCTTTTATGACACAGAAGTTAAAAAAAAAAAGGGAATAGATCCAGACAAATAAGAATTTCCTTTAAATTTTGCCACCAAACCACCTATGAACCTACAAACATTCATTTTTGTCACAAGGATAATGTGTCCTTTCTTTAACTCTTAGTATTTTTTAAAAGATTTTATTTATTTATTTATTTTAGAAAGAGAGCAAGAAAGTAGGGGAAGGAGCAAAGGGGGAGGAAGAGGGAGGGGGAAAGAATCTCAAGCCGACTCCACGCTGAGCGCAGAGCCCGACACAGGGCTTGATCTCACAACCCTGAGATAATGACCTGAGCCGAAACCAAGAGTTGGTTGCCTAACCAACTGAGCCACCCAGGTGCCCCAGCTTTTAATATTTTAATAGTAATGACTTCACTTACTACCTACTCTGGGATCTTTTTATTTTAATTCATCCTTATTACCTAACTTTATTTTTTTTCAAAATCATTGGCTCATTTCTTCTCCCTTTGTCTGTCTCTGTGTGTCTCTCTCTTCATATCTCTACACACACACACACACACACACACACACACACACGTATGCACACACGCTCACAGACACACATACCTGGACCTCTTGGCTTGACATCTTCACAGGTAAATTCCTTGAAAGAGTTGTCTTCAGTTGCTGGCTTGAAATCTTATTGTCCCCTCATGCCTCTGCCCCATTTAGTCTGAAATCTCTAGTCATTATATCACTACTCTGGCAAAGCCACCACTCTGTTTGTCACTAAATCCAGTGGAATCTTCACAGCATAGGATGGTATTGACCATGTGCTTCTGCTCCCACAGATTGAGTTGCCCTCCAAAAATTGATGATTCTCTTATGTAAATCATTAACTTAAATTTCTCTTCACAACAATATACTGGTTATGTATTTCTGTCTGGATGTGTCACAGGAAAATCCAACACAGCATATTCAAATTGAACTAATCTTTCTGCCTTCATTCAAAACTACTTCCTCCTCCATTTTTTGACTAAAAAACAGATGACACGTTACAATTTGTAAAGTCACAATTCTGACTTTTCACTGTTCCTCTCCTCTCGTACCTCATAATTCACTCAATTCTATTAAATCAGAGTATCAAGTATCCCTGAGAGTCATTCCCTTCTTTCTGCCAATGTCTGTGTGATCATGGTCTGAATGTCCATCATCCTTCCCCTCAACTGCAGGGTCACCCCCCGCCCAAGCTTCTCTCCATGCCTCCATGCTGTCCTGCACTCTTCTCCACCTTGCAACCAGAGTTATAATTTTTATATAATTTTGATAATATCATTCTCCTGCATAAATCATTTGAATTGCTGGGGTGCCTGGGTGGCTCAGTTGGTTAAGTGTCAGACTCTTGATTTCAGCTCAGGTCATGATTTCAGGATTGTGAGATCAAGCCCCACGTTGGGTTCCATGCTTAGTGGGGAGTCTGCTTGAGATTCTCTTCCTCTCTCTCTCTCTCTCTGCCCCCCCACCCCGCATGTGTATGCTCTCTCTGTCTCTAAAATAAATAAATCTTTTAAAAAAATAAATCATTTGAATTGCTTCTTATTATCCAAGGGAAAAAATCTAAATTTTATAATATTACATGGCTTATGATTTGGATGACCAGAATTTCTTGTTTGCATGAGGCACTCCCAGTTGTCCCAGGACAGTCCCAGTTTATATACATTATCCTGGTGTCATTATTAAAGACCGCCCCCTTTGATTCTCAAGAGTATCCTAGTTTGTAAGATAAATCACATAGTCACTTTACTTAAAGTTTTTTTTTTTAATAATTCCACCTTTAATTTCTAGTACTGTATTTTACTATCCTTTCAATTGCATTCCTAAGTCCCATTCGTACTAAATTCCTTTCAACCTTCACTAAATGGTTTTTCACCAGTGAACCTTAACACATGAAGTTTCTTCTGACAGGTCTACTCCCCAGCCCCCAACTTTGCCTAGGTAACTACTTCTAATCCTTTGTATCTCAGTCTCAATATCATTCTTTCTGAGACATATTCCATGGCCCTGCTTGGACTGTGTTAGGTAACCCTGTTTGTCATTGACATAGCATATTATTTTTTTTATAGTAGTCCTACTTATTTTTTTCCATTATTAACAATTACTTACTGAATACCTGATATGTGCCAGACACTCATAAGTTTTTGTGATAAATTAGTGAACAAATACATAAAGATCCCTAGCTCACAGATCTTATGTTCTATCATAGGGAAGACTGGCAATAAACAACACATAGAAAATAAGGAAATAATTTAGTGTGTTAGAAGTTGATAAGTAATAAGAGAAAAGAAAGAAGGCAACTGAGCTAGTAAAAGGGTTTGTGAATTCTGGAGAGACTGAATTTTTAAATGAGGTGGTTAGCAAGCCTCATTGAAAAGATGATATTTGAGAAAATATTGAAGAAAATGAAAGAATTAGCCTTGTGGATATCTGGAGGAAGAGCATTCCTTACAGATAATAGCTACTACAAAGGCTTTATGGGAGGCCTGACTGGGTGTTCCAGGAACAGTAAAAAGGTTCTTGTGACTCAAACACAGTGGGCAATGATCGGTTATAGGAGATGAGGTGGAAGAGGTAAAACAGGACAGATTATGTTTGGGCTTTTAAACTCAAAGTAAGGATTATTTTTTCTACTCTGAATGAAAGAAAGTCATTGCAAGTTTTAAGCAAAGCAATGGCATGGTCTCACCTATGCTAACCTATGTTTTAATACAATCACTTTGGCTGCTATTGAGATCCTTGGTTTGGCCCAAGGATTAGAGTACTTTCAAATGGAGGTGTAAGAAGGAGAAAATTCTGGGTATACTTTGAAGATAGAGTAACCAGGATTCACTGATGATTGAAAGTAAACTATGAGAAAAAGAGAAGTGTGAAGAACCCCAAGGTTTTTGGTTTAAGCAACTGGAAAAAGGGAATGGCCATCCACTGAGATAAGGAAGGCTTGGGGAGTGCAGGTTTGGTGGGAAGCAGGGGTAAAAAGTTCAGTTTGAGACACACTGAACTTCAAATGTTTGTTAGACATTGAGAGGAAGATGTCAAACAGGAAGTTAGATATAAAAGTCTAGAGTTCAGGAAAGAGGTATACACTGATAAAGTAAATTTGGGATTCCTGAGCTTATGTATTATATTTAGAGCTATGAGACTGAACAAGATCATTGATGAAATGAGTATGGACAGAAAAGGGATAAAGACAAAGGACTAAATCCTACAGGATATCAACATTAAATATCAGGGAGATGAGAAGAAACCAGCAAAAGAGACCAAGAAAGAGCCACTGGCAAGGAAGTAAGAAATCCTGGTGAGTGTGGTGTCCTGGAATCCAGTGTATCATGATAATGGAGTGATCTGCTACATCAACGGCCACTAATAGTTCAAATAACATGAAAGTTGAAAACTGGCAGTTGAATGTAACAAAACAGTGACCGTCACTCTTTCATTGGAGAGGTAGTAGAAAATGGCAGATCAGAGGGGTTTATTACAGAATGGTTGAATTTATGGTTGACAGAGTTGGATTTAAACAGGAATTTAAACAGGGTTTGCTTTTTTTTAAATCTATTTTTTTATTAACATATAATGTATTATTTGTTTCAGGGGTACAGGTCTGTGATTCATCAGTGTTACACAATTCACAGCACTCAACCCTCCCCAATATCCATCACCCAGCCACTCCAACCCTCCCACCTCCCTCCACTCCAACAACTAAACAGGGTTTGCTTTTGCCAAGAATGTAAGGGAACAAAAATGTTGCAAGGGAACCAAGAGTATATTCAAGTAAATAATCAATTGTGTTTTCCCCGCTAGATTCTAAGCAGAAAAAAAGGAACAAGTGTGTTGAAACTCTCATGTTTGTTTGCAGTCAGGGAATTGAAGGATTTCTTCTATGATAAGTTCTGTTTTCTCTCTGAATTCAGCAATGTGGTCATCTGCAGAGGATAAATATTATACATATGAATTTTAACTTAAAACCTTAGGATGTAAATCATGGCTTTTCCCTATTTTTGTAAATCAAATTTATAAAATTTAATTTTTAATCAATTCCACATACCTACTAAATAGAAAATTTAATCTTATTTTCTCTAGGATCCCATTCACCTCTTACCCAAAGATAGAATGAATTATAGATTAATCCTTATTTATGGTGCTAAAAAATTGGATAAGCATAGAGTTTCTGATGGCAACAATCTTTACCTTCGCTCTGATACTGGAATTGCTGAGTACTGGTCCCCACATCTTTTTCTCAGAAACAGCAGTTCTGGGAATGTTCATATATTCCCATCACATGAAGGCTTCCCCATGAACTACAGACATACTAGGCTTCCCCTCCCGCTAATCTGAGTTTTGTGTATATGAAGAGGTACAAGTCTCTGAAACTTAAATTGATTTCAGTTTTGAGAAATACTTGGATATTTTCACCAGACTTGTGATACCAACCCTCACCCTCAAAAACATTTCCTGTTTATCCCTCCTTCGGTGGAGACATGTAATTGTCTCAGAGGTTTTAGAAATCAGTTGCTGACCTCTCTTTCCATGGTACAGAGAAAGAGATGCTAAAATCCATTAGTTTTATTCCCCCTTTAAAAACTTCTGCTATAATAGTAAAGGAGATGACAAGGTCAGAGGTTTGAGAGAAGTGGCGAGTGTTTTAATAGGTGCTTCAAATGGGACAAAGTAAGGTCTAAGGGGTTTTAGACAGATGACCAGGTATTAGTGCATAAATGAAGTGAGTGGTAGAGAAATATGGCACTCATCGGTTAGACTGTATTATTTTCTTCAGAAGGGGAGAGATATCAGCTTTCCATAAATTGATGTTTAAATTAATTTTGAAATTCCAATAAAAAAATCCTAAAGGAATTTGTTTCTTCTGTTTACTATTGACTACCCCCCAGTATTCAAAAGCCTTAAACTATTTAGGTTTTGCTGTTACTACTGCCTCAAGGTATTTACACAGCTTGAGTACTATTGTCTTTTGAGTGAAAAATCAAAGGTCATGATTGCAGAGTAGCCTTCCCGACCACCGACCACCTGGTGAAAATTCATTCCTTCTCCTGCTCCCAACCCCACTGTTCTTTACCACATCATTTTGTTTTATTTTCTGCATGGTATTTATCATTATCTAAAATGACTTTTTTCATTTATTTGTCTACTTGGTTATTTTAAAGATAAACCCTTATGTGTAGAAGCAGTATCTCATTCCCTGCATATCCCAAGTGCCTAGGATAGTGTTTTCCATGCAGTAGGTAATCAATAAATATTTGTTGAATAAATATAAAATATTAATGGTTTTAATATAAGAAAAGTGGTTACAAATCAGCAAGAGAATAAGAACAAAATGGGGGAAAAGGATATAATGAGAAATCCACTATATTGAAAAGGCCAAAATTTTATTTGTTAATTTTAAATAAATGTAAATTGAAACAAGGTATTTTTTTCACTTTAGATTCCTAAGAATTTTGGTGTTTCACAAATCTCATGTTTTGTGCAATAGAACTAGACTCAGCAAATACACTTTGCACAAATGCAGAATTTTTTTAATCCATGTAGGCAAAAATGTCCACATGGGAAAGAAAGAACCTGTAAGATTAAAGGGTAAACAATAATATATTTACCAGTTATAATGGTTGTATTTCATTTTGATCATTAAATGTTGATTATCATCTAGGTGGCAAATGCTTTGATGGATTTTTATGTTCCCTTGTTGCAGGTACTGTGGCTATAGACTTGCAAGACACAAGCTGTAGATCAACAAGTGGCCCCACCCTGTCTCTTCCTACGGAGGGAAGCAAAGAAATCAGAAGACCTAGCATTGCTCCCGTTTTAGAGGTTGCAGATACATCATCAATTCAAACATGTGATCTTCTAAGTGATCAATCAGAAGATGAAACTACACCAGATGAAGAAATTTCCTCAAACTTAGAGTATGTTTAGATATTCTAGAACAGTTTAAGATTTACTAGAATTTGTGCTACTATGGGGCGCTAATGTCCTTACCTTTTGTATATTGTAGAATCAATTCCACATACTTCTACCAGAACACCCTTCCTATTAGCCTGTATTTCCATTACCTATAAAGTATTTTAAGACCTCAAATTTCTGGCTTCAACATATAATTCCAGGATCCGTTTTCTCTAAATTATCTTTTATCCTTAAAGAAGAAAATATATAAATCGGTATTTTCATGAAATAGGATGCATTTTCATGATTGCGTATTTTTGTTAATTATATTGTACTTTCTACTTTTAATTTATTTCCTTCCATGTCCATATTAAAGTTCGGTCATTATTCAACGACATGTAGTGCAGGTTTCCACCATTAAGCTTCCCTTCCTCATCTTAGCATGCAGAGGTATTTTTCATATGGTATACACCAATAATATTTTGAATGAATGAATACATGAATACATGAATACATGAAGTACTAGTTCTCTTTACTATGCCTCCATAATACATAGTGCCAGTGTCCATGCTATTAATCACATTTTAATCTTCAGTAAGGTTTGTTTACTTGTCTTAGTCACATATTAATATTGCTATTTCTTGAGGAAAGCACAGTGGCCAGCAGTCTTGAAAATGGAGTCTGAAAGAGTTTATTTCCCATGTAAATTCCACCCTGTACTGGTGATGTGCAAGTGACTGATTAAACAATCTGAACCAGAGTGTCTATATCTGTAAAGGGGGCATAATTACTGCTTCATAATGTTCAGACGTAGATTAATTGAGATAATGGAGAAGTGCTTAGGACACTGCTTTGTGCTGAGTAAGCATTCGATGAGTAGTAATTACTAGGAGGTGTAGTAGTACTTACTAGTAGTAGTGGGATTAGCAGTGGTGACACCATTTAAACACCAGTCCCAATATCTTTCATTTAATAGATGTTCAGTTAATGTTGATGTTAATGTTGAACTAAAATGAACTGAAATATAATTGAAACTTAAAAAAATAATCCTTCTTTTAATCCTTCACACTTTAAAAAAAATTTTATTACAAGGAAGTTTGATGTTCCTGCAGAACACAATCCACTCTCCAAGAAGTCATAGTACTCAAATTTATTTGTGAAATATTTGATGGGAACAAGGAGAGGTTTGACTGCCAGTATATTTCTAGAAATGATGTTGTGTGGTGTGATTGAAATTCTTTCTTTACATATCCTTCTGAAAAGACTGAGAGGTGGATTTTTTTTTTTAAGCAAACTGAAAAAGATATTGAAATAATAGTGGAGATTATCAACTTCTAAGTTTGCAAAATGTGCACCATCTTATCCTCCTAGCTAATAATGTCTGGAAAACGGTTTAAACTAGGTTTGAAATTTCTTGGCTTTGAAGGTAATTTTTACTGATTAAAGAGTTTTCATATTAGATAGAGGAATTTTGCCTCTACCAAATTTTATTTCTTAATTTTCATTTATGCTGCTACTTTTTGATAGTTTTATTCTGAAAAATTAATATAGTTGTGATGTGCATGCTGGTGGCTACTTTCATAAAGTCAGCAAATAATTATCTTTGATAATATTTTAAGCATGTTTCCAACAATATTCTGTTTTTGGTGGGTGTTTGAATAATTAACTGAACTGTTTACTCCTTTGTGGTTATGCATTCATGACTAATGAATATTAATGGAGTAAATCATAATAAGTCATTTTGCTTTAAATGTGTTTTATAAAAATTAATATTGCAGTTTAAAAAAATCTTTCTAAATCTTTTAAACCAAGGAATGGCAAACTTTTCCTAAAAGGAACCAGCTAATAAATATTATAGACTTTATGGACCATATAATCTTTGCTGCACCAATCCAACTATTTTTGAAGCACCCATAGACGGTACATAAAATGAATGAGCATGGCTGTGTTCTAAAAACACTTCACTTGTGGATATTTAAATTTTAATTTCATGTAATTTTTATGTGACATGAAATATTCTTCTTCTTTTGTTTTTTTCCAATTAAAAAATTTTTTCCAAACATTTAAAATTAAAAAAAAACAAAAAAAGTTTTAATTCACAAAACCAGCTGATAGGCTAGATTTGGTCCATGGGTCCTAGTTTGCTTATCCCTATTCTTAACTATTTCTTTTTTTTTTTTTAAAGATTTTATTTATTTATTTGACAGAGAGAGACACAGCAAGAGAGGGAACACAAGCAGGGGGAGTGGGAGAGGGAGAAGCAGGCTTCCCGCCGAGCAGGGAGCCCGATGCGGGGCTCAATCCGAGGACCCTGGGATCATGACCTGAGCCGAAGGCAGCCGCTTAACCAACTGAGCCACCCAGGCGCCCCTCTTAACTATTTCTTTATCAAAATGTAATTGCAATATAAAGAGTTGCACCTAATTTTATAAAAATAGAGACACATGGCTATAACTTAATTGTCCAAATATGTGTGTTTTATTCAAGGCAACTCAAATATTTCATATTGTTTTACAGATATGCTAAAGGCTACCCACCTTATTCTCCATATATAGGAAGTTCACCCACTTTTTGTCATCTCCTTCATGAAAAAGTGCCATTTTGCTGCTTAAGACTAGACAAGGTAAGCAATTGTTGTTTTGTCCAAAACCGAAATTATGGCATTTTGTAATTACATATATTTAAATAATTTTGTATAGTCTTTTGACTAAAATATGTTTAGAGAGCATTATCTTTACAAATGTAAATGCAATACATAAAATAGTGAATTGTACTTCTTAACTCTACTAAAGATTACCCAAATGCTTTACCCTTCTACTAAAGTACCCGATTAGTCAGTCGGTCATGTTTTTAAAGAGGAAAACAAAGGTGCCAGAACCTCAAACCTATGAACTCTCAACATTGAGAGTCTCTCAAAATCACTTTGGCCAATTGTGCACTATTTATTTTGCAAGGCATTTTTGCCTCAAAACTTAATGTGGAATTGCTCAGCATGGTGAAATGAGCTTGTCTATGTGTTAGCCACAAAGATTCATTATTGACTAGACTGAAAGCTAGCATCAGTGTTGTGGTTTTTATCTCCTTTCCCAAAGATTTTATTGTAGCTCTTGATTCTTGCTTGGATGTTCTAAAGGAGCCATTCAAAACAGAAAGATTACAAGAATGCAAACATTTTTAAATCTCTTTCCCAAGATGGCCACTGGGCATGATCTGTATAAGAGCTTGTTCTCTTGATGAATAAGAAAGCAGATAAAAAGAAGATTTTCAAATCCTCCACCTCCCAGAAATTAAATTTGCTGCTAATTCTAACCAGGAATTTATTCTTTTACTCTAAATTTTGGAGTTAACAAGAGTTAAAATCCCAGCTCTCTGCTTACAGGCTTTGCAATTTGGGCAAATAACTTCGCCATTACATTTCGGTTTCCATATTTGTAAAATGGTTGTAATTTTAATATGAGCCTCATCAGGTTCTCGTGAGAATTCTGTAAATTAGCACAAGTAAAATGCTTAACACGGTGCCAGGAAGTTAATAAATGAGTAGGCACCTAATGCGTTCTGTTAGTATTCTTGCTACTATTACTTTTTTATAAAAATAAACATCATGAAGCCTGGCTGTTACTGTCACTCTTGAGGAAGAATAGCGGAACATCAGAAAATCTTTGCCATTGCTCCCAAATATTCCTCTGTGTCCATTAAGCTGGACAGTTCCATCTTTCAATGCCTTTTTTTTTTTTGGCCCTTTTTTTAATTTACTGTCTGCAGTATTTGTTACTGCTGACTAGCTGTGTATTTTTGGTAACGTTAATAAATCTTAAGCTTCAGGACTCCTTCACCTGGATTGGCCTCTTCTAAGAACCTGTGGTTTATTTTTTAAAATTAATAATATTTGTGTTATTTTCCTTAAAGAGGATTCCCCAAGGCCCCACAAAACCTGGATTCACTTCCGGTAGCATTTTTTTTTTTTTTAATTTATCAGAGAGAGAGAGCAAGAGCAGAGGGAGAGGCAGAGGGAGAAGCAGGCTGCCCATTGAGCAAGGAGCCCGATATGGGACTCAATCCCAGGACCCTGGGATCATGACCTGAGCCAAAGGCAGCTACTTAACAGACTGAGCCACCCAGGTGTTCCTGCATTTTACTTTTTAACACATAGTTCAAGAGAAAAAAACATACTGGGAGATCAAAGAGTGGAAATGATTTATCTCCAAGCAGGGAACCTGATACAATTGAAAAGCTAAACTTTCAGAGATAAGGATTGGTGAAGAAACAATAAAGGGTCTTTTAAAGCCAAAGACTCTGAGACTCTGAACTGTCTCTCTCTTTTTTTTTTTTTTTTTTTACCGTACTAAGAAGTCAAAGTTTCAGAATGCTGTTGACTGGCTGATGACATCTGGTATTATCCTTTATTTACTTAGCATTGGTGGCTGGAGGTAGTGGTCTGTTATGTAAATGAATGCTTACCTGGCAATCAAGAGATGGGATTAAACAGTCAATCCTACTGCATCTGTGAAGTGTGTGAGTTGGGATTACTTGCCCAGTTCATTCTACAACAGTATCAACAAACTGGTTCCTGATCAAGGTTTATCAACACTAAATTCCTGTTTTCTCCTTGTTTTGTTTTGTTTTGTTTCTTCTAATTGAGCTACTTCTGAATCTCCTAAATTAATTCTTTTTCCTCATTTTATCTCGTAAATATTGAAGTTCTTAATAATCTCAACATCACTTGTCACTCTTCTCTTTCCATGACCTCTTTGGGAGTAACCTTATTCATTCCTTCATGTGGTTGTGGATCCTACTTACATTAGTAAATCTCCAATCATACTTCCAATGAAGACTTACTCTTTCCTTTTTAAAAAATCATTTCCCCTTTTCTTCATTCTTTTTTTATGTCTTAAGTTTCTGGATTCATTTTCCTACTGATTACAACTTTTGAAATTCTCTTACTAAAGTCCTATTAGTGTTAAGTTCTGTCAATGTCAGTTTCCCTAGAAATGTCCTTATTCTTGAAAGACAGTTTTGTTGGGTGTCCAATTCCAGGATGAGTTTTCTTTTTCTTTTAGCACATTAGAATTTTGTTTACTGCTTTATGGGTTCCATGTTGCTATTGAATGGTTGGCCATCATTCTGGTTTGTATTCTCTGTGGGTGGTCTCTCTTTTCTGTCTGGCTCTTTTTAAGATCTGATTGATTGTCTGGTTGTTTTGCACTTTTATTACCATGTGTATGAAGCTGGATTTTTATTTATTTCTTTGAATTAGGATTCACTGGAGTTCCAGAACCTGAGGACTTGAGTATTTCATTAATTCTAGAAAATCCTTAGTTAATATTTACTTGAATAGGGCTTCTTTCTGATACTTCCATCTCGTTTTCAGGTATTCTGTTTAAATATATGTTAGACATTGTCATACTACCTTCCAAGTATCTTAATTTTTCCATACTACTTTATATCTCTTTTCTTCTCACATTCTGAGTAATTACATCAACTCTGTCCTGCAGTTGACCCCTTCACATGCATCAAATGTGCAATCTAACCCATTGTTTGAGTTTTTATTTTTAATTGTTATACTTTTTAGTTCTAGAATATATATTTCTTTTAACATCTACCTGAATATTTTAAGTAGCCTCTTGTTCTTTGTTCATACTTTAAATGTTCTTTATTTCTTTAAACATAGTAAACACGTTCATTTTTTCTGTTCTGAATCTAATAACAACAAAATCTGTAGTCTTTGTGAGTCTAATTCTATTGTTTATTGTTTCTGCTGACTCATGGTGCCTTGTTCCCAGCAGCATTTTGTAATTTTTTTATTAAAGAAAAAAAGTAGAGAATATTCCAGAATAGGTGATGAATCCACAGAGAACAAATAATCTCAACCCAAATAAAAAGAAACCCACAGAGAGGCCTAGAAAGATAAAAGAGCAGAACACTAAAACAGTTCTCCATGCAGATAATTTAGTTTAAAAGAATCTTGGTTTAATAATGCTAAGTCCAGTAAGTACTAGCTCTCTAGAAAATAGCAAAATACCCTCAAGATAACAATGAGTTTTGATAATGTATTGTTACTGTTTTGTTGTTATTATTAGTATTGGTATTTTACTTTTGCATATTTCTATTATTATCTTGCTAGCTCAGGTATACATTTAGACAACTAGTGTTTTCTTTTTTTGTTTTTTTAACAACAAAGATCTTTCTCGGTATCCATCCCTTTAGATGTTCAGTACTTGGAATGTTCCAAGGTCATTTAATTATAATATTATTATATTTCTGGAAATGAAAGTCAGAGGTAGATTTTTTCCAGCTTTCTTGAGGTATGATTGACAAATAAAAATTGTATATATTTAAAATATATAACATGATTTTTTTTGATATACATATACATTATGATAATTTTTAAATATAGATACCCAGATGTCATCTAGCAATATGTTTTAGTTTACAATAGAACATGTGCACACACATATTTCTGACTTTTTCTTCCCCCATATTAAGCTACACACTTGCAATTCATTTGTCTTGTCCATGCACACCTTCACTTCTTGAAGCAGGCTGGAGAACTGGGCATAGAAAAATGTAACTAACTATTTTCAAATTTGTTATAAAATAAAGGATTTACTAGGTTAGATTAATTTTACTTTTCCATATATCCTAAATTTTTTCAGCAAATTTTAGTGGAGTATAAAAATGGCATTTCTTTGTATAATTTTTCTTCTCTAGAGTTGCCAGCATAACTACTATGAGGACGCAAAAGCCTATGGATTCAAAAATAAGCTAATTATAGTTGCAGCTGAAACAGCTGGAAATGGATTGTATAATTTTATTGTTCCTCTCAGGGCATATTATAGACCAAAGAAAGAACTTAATCCCATAGTACTGCTATTGGACAACCCGTAAGTATATTTTAAAATACCCAAACAAGACAAAGAGTTTTTAATATTATATCAAAAATTATTTATTCTAATTTGCTTAGAATATTTTAAATCAGATACATTATGGCACATGATTCATTGGGAGATATATTTTGTGCTATGGTACAAAACAATCATTGAATATGGTTGTTTCACAAATACTCCTTAAAACATCACTGGAACACTCTGAGCTTTTTATTTAAAACTATTTTGCAAGTGGTCATCACTCAATACCAATGGGAAACATGCCATCGAAATAATTACAGTTATTTTCCTTAAATTAATCAACTAGCCTGGAAAATTTCTGCCAAAACTGGACAACTTTTTTTGGTCTTTCTAAAGAACCATTAATTATCAACCAAGCATATTAATGATCCATTCTTATGTGGTACTATGACACATCATCATAACTTAATGTGATTCTTCCACTGTTAAAATATATATTCTATAACATAATATGAATAATTAATGCTTTACCATGATCACTTATTTTGAAAATGTTGGATTGATATACTCTTGTGAAATAAGACTACTTAAGCATTTAAAAATCCTTATGCATATATAAATGTAGGTCATGAATGCAGTGGTCAAACCCATTGTATCCTAAAATTATGATATTCTTCTTTGTGACTCAAATTGGTAGCAGATGGTCCTTAGATCAATACCATATTTTAGGATCCTCCAACTCTCCTCTTAAATTCCAAAGTGATGCAAAATTTCAGGATAAACTAAATGAGGCCAAAATCTGTTGCCTTGTCTCTGCCTTTAAATTTATCAAAAGAAGTTCTTGAAAACAAAAATATCTTTCCACTATAACTTCATAACATCATTTATAGTGAATATACTAATATCAAGACACTCATTGATGCATCTTTTTTAGTATCATTATTACAATGGTAATCAACTCTAAAAATTGTGAACACTCTAGAGGTTTCAGTTGAAGCATTTTCAGATATGATGACTCAGTGACTTTCCTGATACCACTTTGGTGTCCAAGGAAAGGTCAGGTAAATATAGGGCAGGTATGGGGAAGAGAAACTTGGACCCATTGTCAGAAGAAATAAAAGCTTAATGAAACAAATCTTAGGAGGATGAAAGTTGGGTTGCTGGATGGCTATGGCAGTGGAGTGGTTGTGAAACACCTCCAAGGCCTTTGAACGTATCCCTAGTTCTAGAACCTTTCTGGCAGGAAGCTCTAAGGGACTGGCTAAACTGGCACACAAGAAATGCTTAGCTGACCCTGTGAATTCTAACGCATCGAGTTTTTGCTCTTTTTGCTTATGGTGTGTCTGTTCCCTTAAGATAGAATTTAAGGCAGCGGTATTTACAAGTTGATTGCCCTAGAGCATCCCCATCTTGTATGTCTTGGATCAGAGTGGATCCTCTGAGGTCCCAGAATACAGAGAGGAAGATAGGAAGAGACTTGAAAAAGTAGAGCTGTGCTTATAGCATCCCTGAGGTAAAGCAAAGGGTAAAAGCTGACCTTTCCCCTGTTTTACATTGTTTCAAGGTAAATTTCTTGTTCTAATGTGTGAATCTAGTTGGGTTCCTGGACCTAATTTCAATACAATACAAATGTGTGTATGTGTTGTTGGGTGATTTCTGACATCCCCAACAAGCATCACTTGAGACACCAATTGGGAGTCCTACAATTCAAGTTGATTCTGACACTATTACTATCTAGGTTAAGGGTTCCAAAGGTTAAGGGTTCAGTCCTACAAGATTGCCCCCTTCCCTTCAGAAACCAGTCACAAACTTTAGCTTATATCACCTCTGTTTCTGACTGACCAGATATAGGTTGGAGGTTCCAGTGGCCCCTTTCTTGGGCTTCAAATGCTACTCACAAGTCCAGGTTGTTTAGCTATATTTATGACTGACAGACTAGAAATCAGAGTTCCCTACTCAAGTTCCATTAATTTGCTAGAACAGCTCACAGAACTCAGAGAAAAATTTTACTTAACCGAATTTCTGGTTTATTTAAAAGGATGTAACTCAGGAACAACCAGAAGGAGGAGATACATAAGACAAGCTATAGGGAAAGGGCATGGAGTTTTCATGCCCTCTCTAAGGGCACCATTATTGCCAAATCTCCACATGTTCACCAACCCAGAAGTTCCCCAAATTCCTTCCTTTGGGTTTTTATGGAGGGGTCATTACATAGACATAATTAGTTAAATCATTGGCCATTGGTGATTGAACTCAAACTCTAACCCCTCCCCCTCTTCAGAAATCAGGGGATGGGACTAAAAGTTCCAACCCTCTATTCATGGTTGGTTCCCCTGGAAACAAGCCCCCAAAAAGGGGTGCTTTCCAAAAGTCACCTCATTAACATCAACCCAGTTGTGGTGGAAAGGAGCTTGTTATGAATAACAAGACACCCATTTCACTTTTATGGCTCTGAAGTGATACCAGGAACTGAGGACAAGAGAACAAATAATTTAACAAAAGATGTTCTCATTGTTCTTATCCTCAGGAAATTTCAAGCATTTTGGGAGCTATGATGCAAGAACCATGGATGATCTGAATGTCCAAATATAGATTTCCTATAAATCACAATATTGCACCTCCCAAAAGAATCTATCTCTCCACATTTTAGAGTGGTGTTCACTCCATGGACTGCAGATAGGCTCTTCTCTTTCTTAATATCTAGTCTTACTAAGTAATCCCATCTCAGCATCACTAATACCCCTTTGTCCACCTTATGATCCCGTTGAGCAGGTGGCAGGGGCTAGCATTCCTTAACATGTGCACCTGATGTAGATTTTTGAATGGCTGTAACTAAATCAGTCCCTTTAGGTTTGGTTCTCAATAAACAGGTTGCCAAAATGCCCAATTACTGATGGATTGGTTGATTGATTGATTTGTAATTTAGAATTATCAAAGCAAGTAGTTGTTTTTATAGTCTTAATTCCTGAATCTGGTCAATCATAGAAAAACCCCAAAATTCCGTTTCTCTTAATTACTGGCAAATTGGTCAGTATTTCTGTGTAAATCTAGATGTAGCTTTTATCAGAGAGTATTTTGTTGGAATAACACCATACAGATCATTTAATAAAATTAATATTCTTTACTTCTACCCTCTGTTCATAATAGTGATAATTGTTGAACATTTACTATGTCGGTCATCATACTAGACACTTTACCTTTATTTTACATTTTATTCCCCTTAGAAATATATTCACATCATATAGTGATGATCTATCCTCAGAAAGATGTAGCAAGCAGCTTAAGATCTCAAAGTTTACAAGTTACAATGATAATTTTTAAATAAACCAGCTTATGTCTCTTTGTTACAATACTCTTATTTTATAGACAAGGAAAAACAGACCAAAGAAATTAAATGACTATAGTCATATATATAATTCATAGTGCATTGTTCTTTCAACTATATGATCTTGCTTAATTTACAGATTTTTGATATATGAAAAAATACATTGTCAATTCTTTTTAGTAACAATATATTTTAACTTTGGATTATTTTGCATTACATATTTTCTTGCTTTTCTGATGACTTACATTCTGGACTTCAAATATTTCCATGGTGTTGTTTGTTAGATGATTTTTGTAGGGTTTCACTATTCTTCCAAAGGGTTAGGATGAAAGTACATGTTGTAAAGTTTATTAGCTTCCTGATGACTTCCAGAAAGTGGTATCTACCATTTTTATTTGTTGTCCCCTGCTATTTTGGTCAAGAATGAGGAAACAAAAACTAAACACTAATAAATAATGTTCCAGGAAGTTGTATGCAATCATTTTTTTTCTTAAAAATGAGATTCATCCTGCTGTGCCATGACTAGTATTTTGCAATGTATCCTACAATGTTACAAAGAAATGTGTTGCTTTCTTCTTCAAATTTTTCCATGTTGTAAGAATTTATTCACTAAAGATTGTGCACACTTTTACAATTATTAGTTTAGTGGGTTTTGATTTTGTTTTAAATTTACATGAGAATTGCTGAAAATAATATTCAATACATGACTATTTAGGAAGTTTAGTTGAAAGACCAATTAATTTAACATAACAAATAAATAATAACAGATGTCATAAGTAGGAATTTAAAAATGCAAATTAAATTGATAATATTCACAAACATAATATGTCGAAGTAAGTGTTCCTAATGTTTCCAAATAGAAAGCCTTCTAGATCTCATCTGGTGACTAAGCGGAACCCAGTCACAATGGAAAACATTTTGCACTTGATACTGGCTCATGAGGGGTGGTCTCAGTTCTGATTGGATGGCCATCTGTTTAGTTTGGTCTGTTGTTGTGCCATACTGATTTTGAATATTTTGATTACCACCCTAACCTTAAAGGTCATCTAGTCATCTGATAATATCATTTCATATAAGAGATGGAAACAAAAGTCAAAAGCTTTGGAATATATTACCCAAAGCTACACAAAGTTGAAATGCAAGATCCAGGCCTATGTTCCTATATTTTACATCTTATTTACACAATCCTTTTATTACATCAATCTTCTTTTCATATATAGTGTCAAGCAAACTTCAGCTTATTTCAAAAACAATGATAAATTGTCTGACATATCAGAGTCCTTTATTAAAGACATTCAAATTTTGAACTCATACAGATCTGAGATAAGGTCTAAGCTTATTTACCTTCTTGGTAAAAAGCCTTTTTTGCATGTTATCAGATTTCTTTAAGCTTCAGTTTTCTCATGTGTAAAATGAGTAGAACAGGGGCACCTGGGTGGCTCAGTCGGTTAAGCGACTGCCTTCGGCTCAGGTCATGATCCTGGAGTCCCGGGATCGAGTCCCGCATCGGGCTCCCTGCTCGGCGGGGAGTCTGCTTCGTCCTCTGACCCTATCCCCTCTCATGTGCTCTCTGTCTCTCTCATTCTGTCTGTCTCAGATAAATAAATAAAATTAAAAAAAAAAAAAAAAAAAAAAAAAGATTTTAAAATGAGTAGAACATTTATCTTAACAAGTAATGTTGAGACTCTATAAGACAGTGTATATGAAGCACTAGTGCAATATCTCACTTAGAAAAGGCAGTCAGGAAATGTCAGTTTCCCCCCTTCCTCCAATCAAGAAAGTGACATTGTCATTATTCAAACTGATGAGTGGATTTGGGTGAAAACCCAGTTAACAAACAAAGGAGATTTATTTTAAGCAGTTGAAATGAAACTCCTTATATATTTTTAAGAAATAAACTACTTAAGTATAGAATTACTAAATGCTAACAAAATAAACTGTCTCACTACATTCATTTCTTGAATTTAAAAATCAGCAATTAAGTCCATTATAGTTATTGGTTAAGTGGGAAATAATGATCTTCAATTTTGCAAATCCATGCAAATCCACAAATCTTTTCACTTCCTAACAAACACTAGCTAATTAACATTTGAATATATTGGCAATTTTATAATGAAAACTTTTGTAAGAATATGATGTTTTAGACTCATAAGCTGTCATCTTTCTTAACACAGTTACAGTTAGGATGGTGATTAATGATGTGCTCAATTTTTTCTGTTTACTAACATAAATTTTTGTGTGTGTTGAATTTTTATTTCTTATATTACTAGTTAGATTCAGCATGTTTCATTTTGGTCTATGCATATTTATTTTGTGCTAGATCTATTTTCCTGTTAGGTTTATCTTTTATTGTTTGAAATTTTTTTTACATATTAAGCAAATAGGATCTGTAAATTTTGTATAAGTAGCACATTTTTAAATGTTTGTTTCTTATATGTTAAAATTTTTGTGATGAGCTTTACGGTTAAATATGCAATTATTTTTACTAGTTTTCCATAATGTAATATCTAACATAGATAGGTCTTCTCTATTTAGCAATCAGATTAAAAAATGCATACATTTTATCCTATTGCATTAATGGTTTTATTTTTCTACATTCCATTCTTCAACTGTACTTTGGGGGTGTAACATAAGAAAGGGACATTTCCTATTTTTATTAATGTTTTATGTTTTTGCTTCGTGGTTTTCAATGTAAAGGTTATGCTTGCCAATTAACTTTCAATAATTAGAAAGATTAGTCTATTAAGAGCCTATGATATCATTTATGTTACTCATTAGTTATTAAGCAGTTTAGTGACATGAACACTATTGCCAGTTTATTTAAATGAGCTAACATAATACATGTAAATGTACAATTGCTGTATTCTTGATAGTTCAAGTTTCGTTATAAACTACCTTTATCGATAGAAGTAGTAGATAAATCTATTTGCTATATAAGTTACATTTTGCAAAAAGTAGGGCACATTAGACTCCCTACATTAGATGTGCTTCATCAAGATTATGTATTTGCTAGGTTTCAAGGGTTTGATTTACCTTGTAACAGAGCCAAATCCATGTAAAGATGAACCATGCTATGCAATGAAAATCCTGAAGTAATTTCTGAGGATGTGTAAGATTGCTTGCACATTGTAAATACACATTTGTGGCAGAATTGCATGTGGGTAAAATTCATGGGTTTCCTAAAACAAGGCAATAATATTGATGTCTTAGTAAATTTAGTGATTCATACTGGACAAGGCAACAAAATACAAAGGCCATATTTTCAGTTTTAACTCTAACAGAAGGGTTGGCATAAAGTAAGGACTTAATTTTGTCCTCAGTGACTCCAGTACTATTTATTACACAGATTTTCAGTATCTTTATTAAGTTGAATTCTTCAATAACATCATTTACTTTTGCTTTACTAAGCTTTAGAATACAGAAGATAGCATAAAGAAATTGAAATTATTTGAATTTAAAAGAATGAGTCAGATTAAAAGTGCAGTTATTCCAACCAGGGAATATATATCTGCAATTAATAACGAAGGATTATGGATCTATCTCAGCCACATAAGTTATTGAACTACTCACTTAATCTGAAAAACTATATGGGAGTAAAGCGAGATGAAACAAAATAACAACCAAAAAAAAGACACAGGCAAAATGATTATTCAGATCACCACAAAATCTCTACTGCCCCAGCCTTGTGGCACTTGGCATCCTCGTATACGTGCTTCTATAATCATGAGGTAGGGCAAGAGAGACATGGAGGGTCTTGAATCAGCAGTGAAAATGACACTTCTATTTTTAAGAAGCAGAACAGTGCTCAGACAGAGAACTAGAAGACGTTATAAAAAGGTTGCTACTGGGACTGCTACTATTTGTTGAAAGAATATACATCATGAGCTTTAAAGATATTTATATTCTGTGATTCACTAATATCCCTCTATGAATGTTTTGCAGTAAATGATTAAAAAACTAACGCTAGAGAAATGTCATTCAAAGATGTTCATAACTGTATTATTTATAATAGCAAGATATTGGAAATAACTTGTAACTTCAGTAGCATAAAAGTGAAAATAACTTACAAACTGAGTAATTGAGGAATTTTAAAATGAATTGTGGTACATTTATAATATGTAATAATATGGGGCCTTTTAAAATGAGTACAAAGAAATTTAAAGATGGGAGGAATTGATCAACATTACAATAGTGGTACTTTTTGGAAGATCATCTTTTTTCATTTCACTGTATTGTACATTCTTTTTCTTTCGAGTGTAAAGGGCTAAGAGGATGATCAACAGGAAGAAAATAAGTCAGGGAGGAAAAGACTTCATCTAGCTTGGATATTATAGGTGCTACACTTCCCTTTTCCTAGAATTTCCCCCCCCCCTTCTCTTTTACTGGCAAACATCCAGATTAAACATAACCTCCGTGAAATGACCCCTGATTCTGCCTTCTGAGTGCAACCTATTGTTTATTCTTTCTGATTAAAACACATATTGTAATTGTGTGCTCTTATACGTGTGTTCCAAAAACTGTATTTCTTATAGTACAAGGTAACACGATATTCTCATATGCCTTAGTATACTGAATTGTCTATTAAATAAAAAGTTTTGGATACATATATGCTGAGTGAATAAATTCATTAAAGAATTAATAACTTTGTAAAATGAATACAATAGATTAAGTGATTTTTTAAGGAAGCATCCAGGTTTATGATGCTTTCCTCAAATATGCATATAAGTAAAGATTTCAATAAATATTTGCTCAACAATATATATGGAGTAAGTCAATTATTTAAAAAGTGAATTACTTTCATTTTAATTTTCTTTAATACATGTGTTGCATGGGTGCATATACCCTATTTATTGATTAATATACTGATATAGTAAGGGTTGTATTTAATTGTGTATATTCCTTAGAGAAAGGTGCTCTTAATAAGCATGCTAATTTAGTTCTCTATGCTTTGGGCCATCTAAGAAAACTCATTAATTTCTCATCTTATTCTGCATGAAAAATTTTTAAACTCATTGATAAAACTCTTTAGTTATCATTAAGAATATCATTTCAGTATTTTTGTAGAATAATGCCATAATGTTTCTGATTTAGAAAGCAGAAATACAAGTTTTTATAATTCTGAGTGCATTGTGTATTCATAACAAGTACAAATGATATTTCCTAATTAATGTTAAGAAAAAAGGCACTTTGTCAATCTTGTCAAACAGTGTTTAGTTTTGGAAATGCAAACTAAGTCAGCTTACTTCCTTTCCCTAGCAGCTCTGCCACTGTTGTGACATTGTGTTTCATTTTGTAACCCATCTGCTACTTAGGCCAGATATGCATTTTCTGGATGCAATCTGTTGGTTTCCAATGGTTTACTACATGGTGGGCTCTATTGACAAGTAGGTGACAAAATCTTTGGCACAGTAACTGGTGTGGTGTCCTGTGGTTTGTCATGTGCTGTGCCCCCGTGTTGCATGAGTGTAATTTGCCATTTCCGTATTGCAAATATGGTGTATTTGCATGGACAGCTTATGTTCTCGTGTTATACATCCTGTATTCAAACTTCCTAAGCAGTAATCTGTTGTTGAATTAAAACAAATCTTGCTGCATGTGAATTTTATCACTTTTGTTTAGTTTCTAAAGCTATTTCAGTTTTGTGTTGTCTCTAGCAATAACGTTATTCCTATGGGCCTAGGGGTAGAGAAAATCTAACTGTTCAATGTTGCGATGCATGGATATCATTGTGGTAACTTCTGGAAATCTTCAAATAATTTAGAGATGCTCCTTTTAAGTCAGATTTATAAACTGGAGCATTTCCTTTAGAGCTTCCTTTATTCTGGTAACATATATCAGTCTATCATTTCTAAAAATTTGTTAATTAAAAAGTCAAATGTGTGCAATGTGTTAGTATTAAAATACAAATTCTTTTATATGGGTGAACATGATTTATAAGAAATATAAAACTAAAGATCATAAAAATAATATGCCTATAAAATGTGCTAGCTTTCCATTAAAAAAAGTCAGCCAGAGCCTTCAAAACAAAATGCTAAAGTTACTAATCAAGAAATTTCATGCTTATGTTTTGTCCTGTAGATTGAAAAAACAAAGTTTTAGAACTTTGGAAGCGTTTATTGGCTATGGATACATTAAAGAGCAAACTGACTAACATTTATTTAACCTCTACTCTACATTAATATAGTTTGCATTATCAGTTTTCTTAATGCTAATCAACTAAGATGTAGTTAGCTGTACTAAAATGACTATTTAAATTCATAAACGTGAAATCAACCTATATTCTTCACTAGTAATGTTACTTTGAAATGGTAGTATTCTACTGAAATTCATTAGAAAAACAGAATACTTAAAAAATAAATAAACCTCCCATCTGTCTTTGCTGATGTAAACTATGAAATGAATTCTTTCTCCGTAAGAGTGTTTATGGTGAGGAAAAGAACCAAGAGGATCAAAGTCCTATGATTAGAGGTGACACAGGATTGGCAACAAGTTGATCATTATTGAAGCTGGGTTGGGTAATTAGAATATGGAGGTTCACTGTGTTCTTCTCTTTCGTTAGTGTTTGAAATTTTCATCAAAAAAACAAAAACACCTTTGAATGAATTAAAACACTCACAAACAGTCCCATATATTCATACATTCACATTATAGTTCTCCTTGAAAAGGACGGCTGGGAAAACAGTAAAAAGGAAGTTGTTGCCATTTAGGTTATCTTTTTTCATGAATATTGTCTTTTTTTCTTAGGCGGCCATCTGGTGGCCAAACTGTGAAAAGCAACCGTGCTGAATTAAAAAAATAGGCAGTGGCTTTCGGAAATAGGATAGTGTGGAGAAATCATGACAGATTAAAAAAAGGAAAAAAAGAATAAAATGTAGTATTAAATGGATATAAAAATAAATAATTTAAGGTTAAAACCTGAAGAACAAAATGTTTCTACGTGGTTCTGAAATGCCATTCCAATTTTATTTTCTATAGATTTAAACTCATATTTAATCATAATTACTAAAATCACTTGCCAAGGTTATATGTAAACTACAACAGCCAATATTTAGAGTATGGAATTAACTGATACATATAGATGTAGCTATTAGCCATTTAGCACAGGTACACAGAGTGAAATTTTTTGTCAAGTTTCAACTTCATTGATTTATTATTGATGAAATATTCATTTTTCCCATCATAACTTGTATCTATATATCCTTTAACAATCAAACTTACCTTCTATCACCTTATCTTTCCCTTTTCTTATATAGATAATTATAATGGAGAGATCATTTTTATTGAGGGGGGAAGATCATAAGAGCTGAAATAGAAAGTGATTTAAAATTATAGTAAGGTGGATCGAAGGCATATGACTTGGGCATCATTTTTATGGCCCATAAGGGACCATATCACATTAATTTTCCACCTACTTCTTTTTAAAAAAAATGTATTTTGATATATGAACAATTATGAATTTCCAAGTTAAAAGAAACATCCTAATAAAGTATTTCCAGGGATTAAACTTGATCATCATATTAATTGGAAATTATGGCCCTGGCCCCTCTCATCATAGGAAATTTATTTGGAATAGCATTCTGTTTCCACAGTTTTAGCCATAGAATCTCTGCCACAGAACATTATTCCTGAGTCAAGCAAAATATATATATTTTTTTCTGGACTACTCCTGGGGATCTTGGACTCAGAGCTTTGGTAATACTCTCTCACTTGATGTGGCTAGTTCAGCCAATCATATGCTTGGAAAAAGATCCTCAGGGAACTGGCCTGCAATTTAAGAATCTAAAAGAACTACTTTTCTTTAAGTTCTCCACTTCCTATTTTAAATCAGAACATGTGGGCATCAATTAGCCCAATTCTCTGTCTTCAGTCAACTCTGTACTTAGGACATTCTTACACTCCTTCAAGTTTAGTCTCCTTTATCTGATTCAGTTATATTTTTCTAGTTTTATGAAGCAGAGTCAGGGAGATAGTGGTTTCTTTGTTTCAGCTTTAATGGCAACATTTTCTTTTAATTCTTTTAATTCGATGGGAGAACGGTAGTGTTTATCAGTGATAAGGGAGAAGAATTCATAGGAACTTCTATCCTGGTTTAGCAGTTATTTCACGCAATCAAAGAAATGAGGTTATTAAATCACTGGCTCAAAAAACTTTAGGCTGACTGAATGGTAAGTTTGAATACAGCTGATATTTATATATTTTTCATGCTCGTGGCTGTGTAGAACCAATCTTTAACACATAGCTTTACACAAAGAAATAATACACATTTAAAAATAAACCACAGTTTAATATTTCTTTGTTGGGCTAGACCATCTAAATTAATATAAGTACTCATTTCTACTTTTACCAAAAGTATCATAAGGATTAAAAATATATATAAATGTCATGTCTTTGAAATAGTGTGCTAACCATAAAAACACAGTTCTAACATGCTTTAACTCTATTTGATTGCAAAATGGGCGTTTTTCATGGTTTAGTTATATAATTAGTAAATATTAAATAAAAATTCTTAACGCATAATGCTTTGAAATGGTTGAGATCTAATGAAACATGAACAGCTCAAAAATACAAATTATTTCATATCAGTGGGGAATACTATATTTTAATTCCCATCGACATCTATCTGCCAGGGCAAACTGTGTGAAAGCCGTCTCTAAGGGCAGCCTATACAAAGTCCAGTGGGTAAGCAAGCACTGATCCTAGTATGGTGATTTATTGAAAGTCCATTCTTCTCTGTTGATTTTTATCAAAGCCTAGATGATTTACTCAGGTGTGGAGTGACTTTTGCTGCCAACATGGTGGTTGTGGACAAGGAGAGTACCATGAGTGCGGAGGAAGACTACATGGCAGACGCCAAAACGATTGTAAATGTGCAGACCCTTTTCAGGTAAATGTCTCAGTAACTCAGCCCTGTGGCTTACTTACTACTAAATATTGGTGAAATATTTGACTCTTTCTCTGTATATAAGAAATGAACATGAGACACTTACGCTGAAGTTATATTCATTCATTTGATCCTAAAACAAGTGCTTATTTAGCCTCCAATACTGGCACCGTATGGTTAATTTTTAACTCAGGGTCATTCTTTTAAAAATAAATAGAATAACAAATCTGTTTTCTGCATTGTTTAACAATAACAAATTCTAAATCCTGTGCAGTTGCAGTCAAGATTTATGAGAGACCATGCATGATCTAATTTTGGTTTTATGCCTGGCCGTGGCCAAAAGTATGCATTTTCAATCTGGATTACTAAGAATGAAATATTGTAAGACTGTGAACAGATAATTTACCCATGTTCAGAGCCAAGTCATGACCTTATCCTCACTATTTTCCTGTCTTTCATTTATTAAACTTACTGAGATAGGAATTTCCATTATGCTTATCTTTGGGTAAGAATGAAAACCAGAGAAAAGTCCATGTTATAAGCAAAGTCAAAATTACCTATAAATGAAGACATCTCTGTCACTTGAAATGGTTCTTTCTGAAATCATTTTAAAATGCAAATATCTAAAAGATCATTATTTTAGTTTTCTGAGTTTTGTGGGAGTCTAAAGAAAATATCTGAGCTACCAAATTATGGAAGTAAATAAAACAATCTGAACTCCTTCATCATCTTCCCTTGCTTCACCTTTATACTTTCATATTGTAGCAAAGCATATATTGAGGGTAATTATCAGTTTGTTGTTTGAGTTCAGAATTCAGAAGAGAAAGCTTAGATGTGAGTACCACTTAAGCTGATTATTTATTATATGATTTTAGGCAAATTACTTTCCTTCTCTAAACCTCAATGTCTTAATCACAAGGTTGTTTGGGATTTAAAAATATATAATGCTGTAGCACATGGCTGGTCATTTTCAGTTACTCAGTGAATGTTAGTGACTAATTATTAGCACTATCATGATCACTTTCATGTGACAGAATAGAAAAACCACAGACTTTGGAACAGTATAGCAACAAACTTCATCTGGAACCTCTATCCCCGAGGTTCCAGCAGACACTATGTGACTTTAAGTATGTTTCTTAACCTCATAGAAATTCAGTTTCCCTCATCTATAAAATGCATGTGGAAAATAATTAACCCTTCTTGCGGTGTTAATGTAAGGACCAGAAATTAAGTAGGTGAATAATCTGTCACAGCATCTGGAAAATTTACTCTGAACTTGCATAAGAACCTCTTATTCCAGAAGAAGAAAAATGTACCCTCTAAAGTTACTGTAATGTGGCAATTCATTTAGAATATAGCTAACTAGTTATTGAACTAAATGAAATAGTACATTTAAAGGTCACATAGCACATGTTTAAAATATGACAGACATGTAAGTAATTTTTTTTCTCTAGAGAATGAAAAAAAGTTATAAGTGGAAAATTAATTCAGAGGGATGAGATTTATAGCCAGTGAACAAAGTGAAATCATACTTTTTGGTTCCATGCATGACAAAAGCTAGTTACATTTTTAACAAGAGAGGATCATTGGTCTGTTTGATTAAACATACCATTTTAATTTTCAACTTATCAGGAAATTATTTCTATTATGGTTTATTTTTTATTATGGTATAAAGTTTAAATTGATTTGATTTGGCTTTTATTATATAGTCTATGAATGAGTTATTTTGATTTCAAGATAATAATAAATAAATAATAATAAATCCCCATCTTACTGAAAGGTGCAAAGGCTCTAATCTTTTAAAACTAACTGACCAACTAAGAGCAGAGACATGTGTGGTGGCATTATCATCATTTCACTAAGTACATAACAATATTTTTCAGGAAAAAAAATTCTATGAAACTTTTAAATAGAGTAGTCCTTAAGCTGCTGGTCAATGCATGCTAAACTAGGCTAGTCTTACATAATAAAATAAAAAAGTAAAACACTGATAGATCCCCATGATGTACGAAATGTTATTTATATGGACAAATGACCAAAATCATGCAGATTTGGTCGTTTCATTTTATAGGTGCAGTCAGTTACCACTTTTGAGGTCACATTCCCACATTCCTTGAAGATTTTGGTTCTTGATTCACTGTGACTCTTGACAACCCTGTATCTACCATCATTCTTGATGATTTCAACAATTCTATGTAGACGATACTTTCAATATCTTACCTTATAGCCACCTGTTCTGGTCACAGCCTTTCCCTTGAAGTACCAATAATCCCCACCATCGTCTCAATTTCATTCAGGTCTATGAGTACTACTGTTTATTTTCTACTTCATTTCTTCTAATACCCCCCATTCTTAACAGTCCTGTGTCTCCACTGGAACCTACTATCCACTGGTTCAAATACATTTTCACTGTCCTTAGTCACCTGAGAGCTTTTCTTCCCTCCTTACCAGATTAAGTTCCAAGATCAATCATTATAATCACTCCTTAGCTGAAACCCTAAACAGATAATTACTGATTATCTGCTGTGGACTAATACCAATCTCAACTCTCTTTCCCATTCTCCCTTCCTCCACTCCCAGTTTTCTTTCAGGTTCTCTGCCCACTACCCTGCATGAAATTCCTTACAGACAGATGACTAATTCCAGAGGTAGAATCCAGTTATCCTCATAAGTGAACAATAGGCAACCAGAAATCTAGTCACAGTGGTTGGATACCAGGCTATTTAGGATTAAAGGGTAAGGCTCCATAGGATAAAGAACAGGGAACAAGAAAGAGAAAAACAGAAAATGAGTAAGGCACAAGGAACGAAGAAATAAGTGTAGAGTCCAGAGTTGGCTTGGCATTTGGGGATTGGCTGACTAGGTATACCTTGTTTCTGGTCAAGTGGAGCATTTACGGGTATCAAATGACAAAACTAAAACGATTTAGTAACGAGCTTGATAGCCTTTATTCAAGGGAAAACAACCCGTGGATTGGAGAAGTACAGTGCTTCACAAGGTGGAACACTTTTCTGGAGAGATTTTGGGCAAGAGCAAGATTTATAGAATGTCAGAAGAGGCACCGTGTAAACAGCATGATGGGCTAGGAGGTCAGGCATTTCCTGGTCAGACTAGCAGGTCCTGTTTTTTAGCATAAACTGAGCTAGCTAAAGCTGATTCGAGGATTGAGATTAGTGTATATTAGGTTTCCTTAATAGGTATTTACTGTAAATACATGTGACTTACGTTTAGATTTGTGATGTGGGCTGGGGCACTGAGGCAGCCTCCGTTCTGTGGGTCCTGATATGCAAATTAATTTTATCACAGAGACACAAAAGTTATCTAAGTTTTGGTTTGCTGACATGGCAACCCAGCAGGAGAAGCTCTGTCTTGGGCCTAGAAATTTATTTCAATAATTGTATCTCTAAAATATCTCAGCTAGTCCTTATATCTTCATGAACAGCATTAATTTCCTCAGAGGAGAACCAAATTCTAATCTGCTTGGCATCTGTACGCATTCAGCAACTTAAGATGACCTTATGCTGTTGCTCTGTATGGGATGAATGCTACATTTTATTTTAGCGTTTGTAAAGGACCGTGTAGCTCTTTGGGCCCACGCCATTTTAACTTGAGTATTTTGACATTCCATTTTGCTGTGGGGGCATTTTCACTTCTACATTTTCAGCTTTTGAAACGACCTAAGGAATATGTTAGAAAAATCTTCAATCTGTGCTTGTATTAGAGCCCAGGAGACAAGAATGAGATGGAATTCAAGTATGAAATGAAAGTAACGGTGCTCTAATTCACGAGTTATTGATGTAACTAGTATCACCTGTTTTGCCAGTCTGGAATAAAGTTAAATTTGTTGTTATTCAGAGGCTCAAACTGATCACTTGAACCCCTGCTTAACTAGGACATACAGCTTCACTTGGCAGGCCTTTATTCTTTCCAGATTGTCCAAGAACCTTTTAGAGTTACTCAGTCCCAAAAGACCAAAGGCAAAAATAGGAGAATCTCATTAATCCACTAGCAATATATTTGGGGGTGGGGGTGGGGTTTAGGAAGAGTTAGAGGAGAGTTGGGAGCATGGGGAGAATTCCTTTTCATCTGGAATTGCGTTTATAACGTAAACGTAGTTTTATAATTGAAAACTGGACTACACAGTTCAGTGTGTCTTTATCCAGTGTGGCAATTATGGATTTGCTGGCTTGGCCCCTGCATGTTTCTTCCAGAGAATCCACTCAGGAAGTATTTCATTTTCCAGATCCAGAGTATAGAGCTTGGCATACAAAGTTTCAACACTCAAAAATTTGATGAGCACTCCTGAAGTTTGTGCAATTTTCCAAATTGAAAGAAAAGCAGGTCCTCACTTTAAAATTTAAGTTTCTCTTGCTAAACTTTTACCTAAGAAGTACTTGGTATATTTGAAAATATTGCCTGTTTTTACAATTTTTTGAACAAATGTTAATATCTAAACTAAATTTAAACAACCATGCCAAAATATGCCTTGAACTAAAAACAACTGCTTCAAAATGGTTATGTCAGACTATCAAAGTGCTCTACTTTGGGAATGTTTGGCATGTCAACGGCATCTCTCATTATTCTCATTTAACGGGGGAAAAAAGCAACATTGAAGACAACTTACTGGCTCATTCTATCCTATATAGGAAAAAAATGGCTGATTCCAACCAACGGCCGAAGTCTGTGCTTCAGGAAAAGGAAAGATGAGAAAACTTTCTCTAGAAGTTGAGAAGCAGATATTTTTCTAGAGAGCACACAGGATAGTTAAACATTAGTTTAATACAGAATGGGTACAAATGTAAATACTTGTTAATGTTAAAAGACAAACTAAGGCATATTAAAAATTTTAAGAGTTTATCTGAGTAAAAATCAGTTCAAATTTGGCAGTGCCAGATAGGAAGTGGTTAGAAACACTCCAAGGACAGGAGTGAGGGACTTACAGAGAAGAGGCAGAAGCAAAGCAAGGAAATTATTTGGCAACAGCTTAAGAGGTTGTATTATTTGAGAAAGCCTAGTTGACTGTGATTGGTTGTCTTTGGTTTTGATTTCTTAGCCTTGAGGCATTTATAGGCTGAGATGTTGGCTTGCTTAAGTAGCCTGCTAAAGTATTAGGACCTCCTTGGTCTAATGGTCTCTTTATTTAATTTATTTAGCATTGATTTATCTGCATTGTAAAAGTCTAGAAGTGACTTAGTTCAAAAGTCCCTTGGGCTGATTTTGTTTTAATATGAAGATATTTTTGTTTTTGCTTTTCCCCCCCCTAAAATTTAGCTGATCAAACTGCTAAGATAACTAGTGCTCTATCAATGGAAACATTCAGTCAAGTCATGGATCTGTGATCTGTTTGGAACGGAGAAATTCCCGCATTAACCCCGTATAGGTCAGGAGGACCTCTACAAACACCTGCAGTTGTGATTTATTCACGTGGTATGATGGGGCATCTAGTAAGTTTGGGGACTATACAGGATGCTATCTCTATGGCTGCCGTGGTGCTGAAGGCAGACATAGTGATCAGGAGTGATTAAGGCTTCCTGGCCTTGGGTTGCTGATAGTCTACACTGGGAACATATTAAACAAGTCATTTAAAAATTTAACTGGAGAGGGGTGCCGGGGCTCATTCGTTAAGCGTCTGCCTTCGGCTCAGGTCATGATCCCAGGGTCCTGGGATCGAGCCCCGCATCAGCCTGCTTCTCCCTCTCCCACTCCCCTGCTTGTGTTCCCTCTCTCACTGTCTCTCTCTGTCAAGTAAATAAATAAAATCTTTAAAAAAAAATTTTAACTGGAGAATGAGAAGTGTGGCAACTACTGAAAAAAAAGTAGAATGTTATATAGATCCAGACAACAAGAATATATGATCTCATCCAGTGGATCAAGGAACACCTCCCTGAGAAATTGATAATCTGTTCCTGCAAGATAGACAAAGTGGGCAGAGAGAAGAGGAGAGCATTCCACATGGGGGCAGCATAGCCAAAGGCTCTGAGGTGATGGCTTTGCAGAGCTTTGGAACAAGTTGATCTTCATGACAGGAATAGAGTTTTAAAATATTGTTTTAGCTACAATGTGAAAAGTGGTTTGGGGGAAAAGTAAGAGTGGGGAGAGCTGCTCATTTAGAAGACTTGCATCCCCAGGACGCTAAGAGCATAAATGGCAAGCTAAAAAAATAAAAAATAAAAAAGGGAATATTGTCTTCAGCTTGGCACAAGTAGTCATAGTCTCATTGAGGAAATAACATGCCTATACACATGGAAAATGACATAATTGAAAATATTGATAATGAATATGTATAAATACAAGAATGATTCCTTTATATAGTATACAAATATTTTTTATTATTTTGATTGGTTTACATGGATAAATTTAAATACAGGAGATATCTGATATTTATTATAGTCTCATTTATTACTAACTTGGACTCAGACCTAAAGTGTTTAAAAAGTATTTGTAAAAAAATATATTCATATTTATTTTCGTGTTGATAGTCAGTTGTAGTCTAAAACTAGTGTTTCATGTATCTAAGTGTATGTGTGTACCTATATATTAATGTATACCCCCCATTACTCAGAAACATCATTCCCAGCCACCACAACAGATCAAAACTTATAGTGTAGCACACTAGCTCAGTATTTTTATTAAAATAGTGTAAACATTTTCCAGATTTGTATGTACTTATGTTTGTTTTGCTTGAATATATAATTGCAGCTAGTCTCAGAGTTCTCCCAGTAGTCTGGGAAATAGAGTATATAGTGTGTTTTTCATCTCTGTATTGGTTAGCATACCTGGGAATGTCTGTCAAAAATACTTTTTGAATAAATTAATTCAGGCAGAGAACTATTCCATAGAGATTTTGCACATCTCCACAATGATACTTACATCTCTCAATCAGAACATAAATTAATTGTAGAAAAGTTTTAAATAGAAAAAACTCTATCATTTTTCAACTATAATATTGTTTTATTATTATCCTCATACCTGGGGAAGATAGACTTTTTATGTCATTTTATTTCTAGAATGTCTTATATTCAGAATGTGTTTTAAGCCATGTTAAGGCCCAGAAATAGATTTATAGTTTAGTATTTTAAAGATATATAATTAAATCTATTTCAGAACCAAATTTATAAATGTATTATAATTGAATGTAAGTAATACTTTGTAGATATAAAAGGCAATGCAATAAAACATTTCATTATTTATGTATTTTTAGTTACAGATTTTCACTAGATGGCAGACTTAGATAAATGCATTCACTTTCTCAGTTTAAAATAACAATGGTACAGATTCATTTATACAGAACAGAAATGGTACATCATATGCACTTTTTTTGGTTCTATTTAATTTCCACTCTCTAAGTCATTTAAGTACAATGACCAGGTCACTCCGTCATATTACCACTCACTCTTACTCCGACCTCAAATATATAGCTATATATATAATGTGATATAATGTGTTAGAAAAGGATTATATCATCCAAGTAATCATAAATGCATCCAAAATTAGAATAATAATATCTATGAAAGATAAAAATCTGTATTTCTCAGAGAAGATGAAAATTTCCCAAAAGATGAAATAAATTTTTGTCGGTTTGCAACTATGTTTTTCTCACAAATTACTTTTCTAGCCTTATATCTCAGCACTGTCCTAGATGCTTCTCACAAGCTATCCATTCACTGGTGTCTTAATGCTACATAATCTGTGAAGACTCAGTCAGCCATATTTATCACCCCTAGAAAAATATGTACAGCCTTATAATTTATAAATTTTTGTAGTTCCCTGTAGGTAGTAGGGTCTAATTTAAAGGCAAGAGTTTCACTTTATACTTCTTTTTATGTCCTGGAGACCAGAGCTGTCCAATCACAAATACTTGATAATGACTTGTTAACTTAGATATTAAATATTGCCCTCAGTAAGTAAAAATAACAATAATGAAGTTATGATCTGACAACTACTATCATGTGTGTATGTGTGCACATGTGTGTGTGTGTGTTTGTGTGTGTTTTGGGGGAAGGAGGTGGATAGGAAGAAAGTTAATGCAAAGCTATGGGGTTAAAACTCAGGATCCTTTAGAATAACACTATCAATTGAGCCTTGGCCTCAATTCATTATAATGAAATGTTATTTCAGCTGAACTATTTTCTCTTCTCAGAAGTTCATGGTAGCAAGATTTGACATTTAAAATTGCATACTTTGAGGATAGGGAATCTTAGAAGATCAAAGAACTCATATTATGGACAATAAGCTCATCACATGATATCTTTGTCAATCAGCATATTCATCTTACAAATTTCTATTTTAACATTATCCACAAAGTCACCTTGTAGCTTCTTATATCAGCTTCATGAGTTTCTCTTCTATGCCATTTCATAATTGTAGAGAGAAATGTCTAATAAAAGCCAAATTACTAAATTTATTTTTCTTCTAGTGCTAAAATGTTGGTTAAAATATTCTTTGGAAAATAGTGTTCCATTTTTCTTGCATTGTACGGACAGTTTATGTGGCAATGCCTGCTGCTGTTAGTGTAATGCAAATTTTTTTGTTTGTTTTTAACGTAGGTTGTTTTCCAGTCTCAGTATTATCACAGAACTTACTCACCCAGCCAACATGAGATTCATGCAATTCAGAGCCAAAGACTGTTACTCTCTTGCTCTTTCAAAACTGGAAAAGGTAAGACTTCATATTAAGGAAGTTGCATTTAACTATTTATCCTGAAGGAGTAACTCTGAAATTCCTATTGTAGAAAGAAATGCTATGAGGTAGTAAAAATAAAAATGCTCTTTTGAATTCTTATTTTGGATCTAAAATCTTAGTTTACAATTTCTTAATGTGAATTGATGGATTTGAACCATTTGTATCACAAGTGAACATAATGAAAATATCTTGTTCTCTTGTCATTTATTATAAATTGAAAGCATGATCTATGAAAGAGCTAAATGCAATAAGAATGCATATGCTCACTTATAATGTCAGTTATATTGTTAATATCATGAGTGCTATATCAAGAAATCTGTGTTTATAGAGGGCTTTGCAGTTTAAAATAATCCTTAAGGCCCTAGAAAAGTTGTAGGCTTTGTTGAAAGTTAGCTTCCCAAATGTCACCAACACAATCTGAGACAAAGCTGAGTTAACTGCTTACTTATTTAAGGGAGACCATCACCTCAGGAGAGCTTTGGCAGTGCTTCAGAACTGGGGAAGCAAAGTCAAAGTTTCTTGAGTCTAGGAAATCTTATTTAATGAGGGTCTTTGGAATGGGGGTTTGATTAGGTTTGGGAAGGGAACAAGGTAATGTGAATGGACAAAGTAGGATTCTAAAGTCATGTTATATGGCCAGAAAGGTGTGGTTTCCATTCTTAATGTCTAGCCTGAGTGTGGCTATAAATGGGATTTTGCATCCAGCGTTTACTTGATACTAGTATACTGGAAGAATTTGATGTAAGAGAAAGCAATAAGATTCAATCTTATTCATGTGAAAATGTGTTAAATCTATGCCATCTTTATTGTTTATGACAATATAAAACGTACAGAAAACGATGCCTTACATTTGTTATTGTTGTTTGGTTAGTTCATTTTTTCATGTGATTTTGATTACCTGTTATGCTCAACATTGTCCTAATTGCTAGGAGACATATTGCTGAACAAGGGCCATTACTGCACTCTGGTTTGTTGATTTCCATCTTCAGTCAGAGCCGGTCACATATGTTGTTAGCAGAGCCTTCCCATGGTTCCTTTGTAGTCATAGTTAAGGTGCTGTTAGGCACTGCCTTCAGAAGAGGAACCTGAGTGTAAGACAGGTAAAATAACTTTTCCAAGATTATACAGCTATCAAGTCAGTGCAGTAAGACAATCTTAAGGACATTATGTTCAGGACAGAAAACTTCCACTATGCCCCACTGCTTTAACAACATGGAAAGGGTGGCAAGCATGGCTAGATTGGCTCAGCACCCACAAGCAAACCCAGTTATCAGGAATCCAGCTGGAATCAGTGCTGACATGGTATCTGATGGGTCTCCTTTGCTGCAAACTAGGATTACCTAGTGATGAAGAGTATAGGCTCTGGAGTCAGATGGGCCCATTTCTCTACTACTTTCTAGGAATGGAACCTGGCTAAATTATTTACACATTGATAGCTTTGGGATTCTTCTCTAGTAATAGTGGTGATAGCTAAATAATAAGGTTATTGCAAAGATTACACCACATGATCTATCCAAAACATTTAGCCCGGTTTTGGCATATAATCAGTATTCAAATAAATGGTACTACAAACATAATTATAAATTACTGTGGATGTCACTAATAAATATTCCATTCTGTGTATTCAATTTTACGCCAAGTGAGTGGATGTTTCAAGGTCATAATTGTGGAAGATGTTTTCAATAGTGTTGAGTGTGTATGTCTATATTATTGTGTGTCTATTGCATTAAGGAAAAAGAAGAACAATATGAGATTAATTCCCTTGTTAGGGAATTAATTAAAAATAAAGTCTTCTACCAACCTAGAAATCCTCTTCACAAATGTAGGAAAATTTTACTTGAATAAGCATTAAACCAGACTGTGATACACATCTTAAGAAATCCACTAAAGAGATTACAAAAATAGAAAGGCATCTCACTCTTTTATATAGCTAGGCAAATACCATCACTTGCATACATGTTAATTGTCTTAATGTAAAGGAAAAATAAAACTTCTTGTATCTTTGCAACAAGCAAGAAGTTACAACTTCCAGCCAGATACCTAGACTAACCTCCCCAAAAGACAGAAAGACAGGATGCTTTATGCTTGCATTTCAGAAAGATAGTCCCAAGGCTTCCAAGAAAGACTTCACTGAGATACAAAACTGGCTAGAGATTATTCAGGTTTTCAAAAGGTTTGCATCCCTCTGAAAGCGACATAAAAAGGATTTACAATCGTAAGTTTTCTAAAGGAAATGCTCTAGGAAAAAGAAGAGGAAGAAGGGAGTTTTCTTCTCTTTTGGCATCAGGGAAATTCATTTATTTTTTAGATTTGTATTTACTCTTACATATACTAGATATTTCCTTAAAAGAGTAAAGGAATTCAGTATATTCTCTAATTATTAAGGAGTACAGGGCCTTGGGTACTTGGAATTGAAACCAGTTGGTTTGGAGGTTATAAAGCCATAGAAAATTCTTTTCAATTCAGTTTTTACCATTTTATCCATTGAAATAGGGATTTTGTCACATAGAAACTTTTTAGACTTTAGTGCTGTTAATGGCTTAAATTGTATTCCTCCCCCGAAAAAAGATGTGTTGGAGTCCTAGCCTCTAGTACCTCTGAATGTGATCTTATTTGAAGATAAGGTTTTTATAGAGGTAATTAGATTAAAGAAGGCCATTGATGTGGGCCCTAATCCAATACAACTGGCATTCTTATAAAGACGGTAAATTTGGATACAGAAAGAGACACAGATAAAGGGAAGACAATGTGAAGAGGAACAGGGAGAAGACAGCCATCCACAAGCCAAGAAGAGCAGCCTGGAACAAATCCTTCGCTTACAGCCCTCAGAAGCAACCAATGCTGCTGACCCCTTGATTTCAGATTTCCAGCCTCCAGAACTCTGACACAATAAATTTCTGCTATTCAGACTACCCAGTCTGTGGTACTTTGTTATGGCAGCCCTAATAAACTAACATATGTGCCATCAATGATATAGTAACTGTTCATTTCCAATCAGTGCTTTTTATCTGATACAAATACAGCTAATTTAGTAATTATCTTTCTGTATTTGTAGTCTGGATACAAGGAGGTATTTTTAGGCTTGGGAAATTGATCTTTATTTCTAGTATTGAATAATATTCCAAAGTTATTATTGGCTGAGGAATAGGTAGGTTTTTAATCTTTCAAACATATTTATGAATATCCTTTTATTCTATCTATAATTAGATGCATTTTCACCTTCATAGATAAAGCCTTCACCTTTAGAAACATAATCAAGGTTTTGAATTAGAAACAAACAACAGCTCGGCTGCTTGACACACTTTTTTGACACTAAGTTGTTTTCATTTAAACTTAAGAAGTGCTAGAATTTGTTAGAACGAGTGTGGGAGATTAGATTGCATTGACCCTGGCTGCTTTACTTGTATGATGATTACATTTGGGTGGTTTCCTGGTAGACCTTGAATTCTAATAGAACACTCGTTGCCACTGGTATTGGAAGTGATTATCTGTAAGAACTCTCTGGAAGAGACCACTCACTGAAGAATATCCACAATAATAAATTTCATTAGGAAAAGGAGAGAACTGAGAGCACAGAAGGATCACTGGTCTGTGACAATGATGTGAGCAATGAATGAATGATTGTTGAGGACCGCTGTCTGTTCTTGTGAAAAGAAAATTCCTTGATTATTCCTTGATTATTTTTTTAGATTTGCTGTCTCGAGGAATTCCCTTGTCTGTTGTTTTATGTGACCTTTGTGTCACCTCAAGCTTCTTCCTGAGCTGTTTTTAATCCATGTCACTTTGGGAGTACAAACTTCCTGCAGCCTGTGTGAATTTTTATCCTGCTTATTGCGTATGCAAGTTTGAAAAAAATCTAAAAATTTTTAAGCTTATGAAAGCATTTTCCCCCTAAACTTTTAAAGTCTAAAGATTTCTTAGAGGAGTCTGCTAATTTCTTTCAAAACTTGATAAACTTCTGGTATACTTACTTCCATAAATTTTTATGACCAGATGATCCCCAAAGTTCCTTCTTAAATATAATTTTTAAGTTCTTTATTTGTTTGCCTTCTTAACCCATGCATCTCTCTATCTCTTTGGAAGCTACCTTTGAGGTTATTGAGACAATAGTGCTGGGTTGGACTTTGTTGTTCAGTGCCTTGTTTCAGTTTTCTCTCCTGTTGGCATTTAGAAGCGCACAATTTTTAAATATTAGAGGCTCCTAATCTCTGAGCTCCCTGTTTATTTTTAGTCTCTACTTGAAAATAATTCTTGCTTGAGCTACTGTCTTTCTTGAAATGTACAACTAAAGGCAGCAAATAACAGTATATACACACCAATAGTAAACAGATGGAAGTTTTTATGGATCAGGTCTGGGAGTGACACATAGACTTCCACTAATATGCCATTGGCTAGAACTCAATCCTTTGGCCACACCTAACTTCAAGGGGGACTAGGAAATGTAGTCCAGTCATATGCCTATGAAGAATAGGGCAATGGATTTTGGTAGACAGTCCACATTCTCTGTCACGTGCAATATACCACAAATTTATGAAATTTGTCAAAACATTTTCTGAACATCTGAGCTTTAGCTTGCATTTTCCCTTTGTTGTTGTGCACTTTTGTTCTTGAGTTGTTTTGTTTTATATTATCCTTTTTTGTCTTGGATATTCCCATTACCACCATTGTTTTCCCAAAAGTACTTCCCATGTTCGGTCATTGGTTATGTTGGGTCATTGACACTTCCTCTAAAAAAATAGGTGTAGCAGGCATCAGAAACACAGTGTATGAGCTAAGTGGACATGGAAAATGTGACAGGTAATAAAAAACAGAGAAGAGGAGGACATCAGTAGGAAAAAGAGACTTTTTCATCTCATTTCCCTATAAAGACTTACTTCATCTCTTGTTTTGATGCATTTTATAAAAATGCCTTTTATTCATGCTTATGGCACAATTTGCTTTAAAAAATTGCTTTTGAACTTTCACCATTCCCCAATAATGATCATAATTACACTTGAGCTATCATATGGTAATTACACACTGATGTAAGAAGCAAAGTAATGAAAAGTGAGATGAATAGTGTGATATATATATACATATATATATACATATATATATATATATATATTTGGTCTTTGTCCCTGGTTCCTGACACAGAGCTTCAAAGACCCCTGGAATTTATGAGTAATAGGAGTGTCTTTTGTTATTCAATCTTTCAACCATACCTGATTTTATGCTAAGGAAGCAACTCATGGAGGATCCTTTGGGTAGCTTCAAGATGAGAGCCAGAAAAAGTAACCACGTGATTAGAATATTGAAACTTCAACATCTTCATCACCTTTCAAACCTCCAGGGACAGCAGAGGGGCTGGACGTGAGTTTAATCATGTGGCCAATGATTTAATTAATCATGTCTACATAATGAAACTGATAAAAACTCTGAAAAAAAAAAAAAAAGACTTGGAGAGCTCCCTGGTAGGTGAACATAATGATGCACCAGGAAAGTGGTGCATCCTGACTTCATGGAGACAGAAGCTACTGTGCTCAGGATCCTTTCAGACTTGACCTATGTACCTTTTATCTGCCATTTATTTTCATTCTTTATAATAAAATGATAATCATTAAGTATAGCATTTTCATGAGTTCTGTGAACATTCTAGCAAATTATCAAAACTGAGGGAGTTGTGGGAAGCCCCAAATTTATAGCAGGCTGGACAGAAGTACAGTTGTCTTGGAGACATCTGGGACTTGTGGCTGGTGTCTGAAATGGGAGTCGTCTTGTGGGACTGAGCCCCTTAACCTATGGGGTCTGTGCCAACTCTGGGTAGTGTCATAATTGAATTGAATTGTAGGACATCCAGTTGGTGTCAAAGAATTGGTGTCAGAATGCAAAGAGTCATGTCTGTAAATCATATCACTTTGTAGTCAATGATAGAGCAAAATGATAAAAATTGGAGATTGCATCTGGGAGAAATAAGTGAGACTATCAGATTTATTTTTTAATATATTTGCTGTGTAAACAAGTAGCAAATTCTATATATTCTCAGTTTAAATTCAAACCAATAAATATTTACTGAGCACCTGTTATGAGCCAAATACCTTGCTCAGTGCTAGAGGTTACCAACAGAATAAATACATGGAATTTATAATTTGATGGGAGGCATAGATATATAGGAACAAACAAAAACACTTGACCTTACTTTTTTTTTTCTGTCCAAACAAGTTGGACTACCTTTTATTTATAATCATAGTATTAGAATGGCTGAATGGAGTTTGGTGCCATCTGCCTACACTGGCTTTGATTCATTAGGAAATTTTTTTATCCCGTTTTTAAGAAAATATTTACCTTTTCCCATGGCTGTCCAGAAAGAATTTGAAGAGAATACTGATATTAGTTTCTATTTCCTTTAAATATGGAAAAGCATTACCTGATCCACTCTAGAGGAGTGATAAAATGTTATTTATGTGGATAATTATTTTAATATGTAAATTTATCTCTTAAGAATGTGCATAGTATTATGATTTCATAAATATGTCCAAAGTTGCCATAGGCTGAATGTTTGTGTCCCTCCCCAAAATTCATATATTGAAACCTAGGCCCTGATGTGATGGTGTGGGCCTTTGGGAGGTGAGTAGGTCATGAGGGTGGAGCCCTCATGAGTGGGATTAGTGCTTTTATAAAAGAGACCCCAAAGAGCTCCTCCACCATGTGAGGACCCAGGGAGAAGATGACTGTCTATGAACCAGTATGGGGTTCGATCCCCTGACCCTGAGATCATGACCCGAGCCTAAATCAAGAGTCAGACACCTAACTGACTGAGCCACCCAGGCGCCCCCTTAATCAGTTTTTTAGGAACAAAACATATGCAACGATCCTTTGGAAGTAGTCTGAAAACCAAAAAATAGTCTAGACTTAGCAATGAGTCATTCATTTGAACTCCTGTTAGTTTTTCAAAATCATGACATAATTTTCATTGACAGCCCTTCATGTCATAAAACTTCCGCAAGAAATGTATGCACCCTTTGTTTTTCTTCCAAGGACTCGGGTATATTTAGATATTACCCTTAAACTCATAGGCTTCCTTACTTAAAACTAGTCTCTTGAATGATGCTTTTATTCTTAATGAAGGTAAAGCAAACTCTTTTTTCAAGTACCCCTCAAAACATCACATCTACACCGATAACCTAGTCAAACAATGTGGATTTTCTCCTCTAATTATTATGTCAAGGTTGTTTTCTAACCTTTTCTGTTCCAAAATTTCCCCCAATGGGGACTGCCAACTGCTTCTGCAGACAGTTTAGTTGGTTCTAATTCTTCATCTCTTTTCAGCGAGGTACCAGCATTTCACAAGCTGTTTTGTTTTTCAGGCCTTCCATCATCATGGGGACTATTGTTGATTTAGCCTGTTTTAGTAATTTTTAAAACTATAGTTGTGTTTTATGAGTTACAACTTTTGAATATCATTAAATAGTACAGAACTTACCTTTATTTTTGAAAAGTAAATACACATAGTTTATTTCATAGTTTTATAAAAGCACAAAAAAGAACAATGTTTGCTTTTCTCCAAACTGAAGCTAATAAAAGTGTAAATATTTTAAATCTCTTGTTCTATAAAAAAGCAAAAATAATAAGATCATGCATATGGAATGCATGATTTCTTCCTATTTGGCAAACTTGTCTCTTAAGGTTCAACTATGATATCATTTCATGTATGACACTATCTGCATCCTCCTTAGGCTTCCTTAATACTTGGACTTCTGCAGGCTTATATCACATGGTTTTGTAGATGCTTGATTTTAAGTCTGTCTTCTATGTAAAACTGAATACCTGCAAAACTGGAATCTTCTGTTAATTACCTCGGCATCCTACCAACCTAGTTCAGTGCTTGATATATAACAGTTCATGGATAAGTGTTTCTTGATTACACAGCTTCATTTTTTATGAAGCCATAGGAATATTCTGTAGCCAAAACTTTCTTCTATTTTTTTCTTAATTTAATACACAGTGTAAATGTGTTTTTAATTTACTGTGTTATTTCTGATATAAGTTACTGTTTAAACAAGATGTGCACTAACAGATCCCTTGACTCATTTCCAACTGTGTATCTTATTGTCCAAAGCGGAAATCAGGAGCCTGACCATGCAATTAGGTGATACAGATAAATAAAGTGAATCATATGTAAGAAAAGATGAATCTCATAAGGAGCAGATGCTTTCAATTCTGGCCAGTTGTTGACATGACCTATGATATCAGATTTTCCAAATTTAAAAGGAATCAGAAATTTAGGCTTTTATGTTAAATGTTGGAACTTCTTAGACATCAGTAAATATATGTGGGCCAAATGAAATTCCTCTGTAGTTACGATCTGGATTATCTATTGCCAAAGTATAAAACTTCTAGCTTGTATGTTGCTTTTGCGATGCAGAGAGGTAGATAAATGATTTTGTCACAATATCACATTGGAATGGACAGTAAGACTAAGTATAAATTATCTCCAATTCTTTTTTTTCCCACATATAATAATGGCACTTATAAAGTGCAGTTTAAGAAATTAATCCAACTTCTTCATCATCTAGAAGTAAAGAAAGAAATTGTGGAATGTATTCTCATCAGGATGGAATGAGTTACTTGAGCTCTTACTTTTTAATGTAACTTTAAAACTAGTAGGTCTTGAAAATAGTGTTTGTAAGATCTTTGGTGTTTTTTCTCTACTGTGAGGAAAGTTAATAATAAAAAAGGAGAGTAAATCACAAATGCAGAATTACTCACACAAGCAGAAGAGCAGTATCCTTGGCTGTGAAAGGGTTTTCTGAGGGTGTGAAGCATACTAGACATTTAGAGAGTGGGGAGGACTTGCAAAACTGATATTAAGAACAGTGAATTCTCCAAGATGAGAATGTTATCCATACTGACATGAAACCTGAATCTGGGGAAAGAATTTTAGGCTTTCACCAGACAACCAATCTGACTCAACAACAGTCCATGCAAGGAGGAATGGAGAAGTCATCTACAAACGACCTACATGTACTGTTCAAACGAAGCATTCTTGACACCTAGGCTCCTAAATTAAAGAATATACTATGATATAATGGAAACAGACAAAAATGGGGGTACCACTTGCTTATTTTACCCTTTATTCTCTCCCTACAATCCCAAGTGAGGGTATTCTTATAGTCTAGACAGTCTTCTCAACCACATCGATGTGATAGATGTGGTGGAATAACTCCTCTTGCTACTTGGAAGGGCTGAGTCTGTGTCCCAACCTCATCACCTTCACAACAAGCAACAAGAGTAGCCCTCTTTCGTTCCTTGAGTAATACTCTTTGGCACACAGTTTTAAAATCTGGGTATGGGAGGCTTTCCTTCTCTTGAGGAGCCTCCAAATTTGCTACATTGGAAACAGGAGCTTCCTTGCATTGCCTCAAAGAACAAGGACTGATTTTTTTATTTGCTTAGCTGTATCTATCTTTCCAAGTAAAGCTGGCAACAAATAAAACCAGCATTTTTGAGATTACTGTTTGCTAATTACAAGATTAACTTAGATTCTTAAGAAACTCCTTACAATCTTACACAAACATTTGCTCTCATGTCTTCATTCATTAATGGAAGATAATAGCAACAGAATTTTTCAGAAGAAACTCCCACACACTGCAATACGCACAACACGCTGTTTTCTTTTCTTCTCTTTTCTTTTCTTTTCTTCTTTTCTTTCTTTCTTTCTTTTTTTTTTTTTTTGGCATTTACAGAGTGTAGTTGCATTTGCAGTTTGGTGTGGCTGACACAACTTAAAAGGCATTTGGAGAAATGAAAACTCAGATGAGAGAGAGTTGGAAGCCACTGGATGTGGTGGCTTCTACCTGCCTATTTTTGTGTCCTTACATATATTCAGAATATCCAGAATATTCAAAAGCAAAACTTCCAGGTGTTATGATATGTTATGTGGCTTTAGGCTTTGTTTGTTTTTTTACATCTTATTAAATGCTTTTATTGTGTTTGTTCCTTTTATTATATTACCTCAAGTCCTTTGCAGAAATATTTACGAAGAGTAAATACTCTTAATGATGGAAAACAAACTGATGGTTACCAGAGGGGAGGTGGGTGGGGGATGGTTAAGTGGGTGATAGGGATTAAAGAGTGCACTTGTGATGAGCACCGGGTGCTGTATGGAGGTGTTGAATCACTAAATTCTATACCTGAAACTAATATTGCACTATATGTTCACTAACTGGAATTTAAATAAAAACTTTTTTAAGAAGAGTGAATACATGTTTAGTGTATGAGAAGATTAGCCTTCCTTATAAACATTAAAGGGACATATTAAAAATACAGCTATGTATACTTACTATAATGTGTGAAGTAATGTACATTCATACCTAACAACTATATAATGAAAATATCTTCTTCACCTATGTCAGGAAAAGTTAAGCAGAAAAGCATAAATTATAGAGCCCTCACAAATTTTTCTATTTCAAATTTCTGAACAGAAAGAACGAGAGAAAGGTTCTAATTTGGCCTTTATGTTTCGGCTGCCTTTTGCTGCTGGGAGGGTGTTTAGCATCAGTATGTTGGACACTCTTCTCTATCAGGTATGCAGTGTTTCTTTTTTCTCTCTAAAATGTTTATTCTAATTTCATTTAAATTTTATTAAATGAATAATACATCTAGTGTTTCTCATGGAGCTGTTAACTTATAATGGGCCCTAGAAGTAATTCATTTGTGTATTTAATGACACATGTGCCTATGAAACATTGTGTAAGGAAATTTTTCAGAATAATGAAAGATTATTTTTCAGAGTAATCTATGAAATAATTTTTAGTCATTCTTTAGCATCAGTGTCCTACAGTGTTTTTTGTGACATTTTAATATATTTTGCTTATTACTGTAAGCATGTTACCAGAGTAAAAAAAGAAGGTAAGAACAAAATGACTATATTAAAAAAAAGACAACCTTCTTCATAATGCACATTTAAAAAAAAATAAGACATCAAAATCATGTCAATAAACTGATAAACCAAGGATATTTTAAATATCCGCTAATTACCACCTGCTTTAGAAAAAATATAAAAAGATCTTGCAACAACTAAGAACCATTTAGTTTGTTCCTGAATGCCAAACTTAAAATAAATAAATAAATAAAATTGTCATTTGATCATAGCTAAGAAATTTATAGAGATATTATTTTGCACCAATATATTTTAATCTTTTTTTAACTCTACCAGATACTGAATAGCACTAATATTTCATATTCTCTGATTCAAGTAATCAGACAATTTATAAATATTTCTATTAAGAGAAAACAGATATTCATGGAGTTTTAAATTATTTGATAATTTTAATCTCAAGCATTCAAACATTTTGTTGTGCTATTTTCTTTTTGATTATGTATTTTATGTACCCTCTTCTGCAATGCTTGGCTGAATAAACTAATCTGAAGATGGCTAAAGCTTTTCTACTGGCCTTTGGGCTAATTATGCCCAGGAATATGCTTCTAGCAATGTCACAAACCATCTGCTTATGTCAGATGAGTGCAGGAACAAACGCAGCAAAGGAGAATAAGCACTCTTGTTCACCCTAAACTTTCCAGACACGTTATCTGGGCACTCCAAGAGGGGGGCTTCCACCTCACATACCATTACCACGCACATACTTCTGATCTCTTAGAGAGGGGATTGGAGGGGAGGAATTGTTTGAAGAACAATGCTGAAACTGAAGATTTTACGTCAATAGCAGTCAAATGCTTGATGTCATTATGCACCAGTGGTTTTCAGATTTTTTAGCCCTGGTATCTTATGTTTAAATAAAATCTCATGAGAAAGTCTAATAGATGGACTAAACAGAAGAGGAATTGTTCTACGGAAGTGGAATGCAATAGTTCTTTCTTTCTCTTCATTTTTACCTTATGTTATTTTGTTGTAAGTACACAAACAGGAGTTAATTTTTTCTGAAGCTACTGCAGAAAGGGTGAAGCAGAACAATAATTTTCAAAGTAGTAACTGCCTATTTAGCTTTGCCTGATGTCAGACAAGATACGTTATGTTTCATGTTTTCAGATAAAGAGTACTGATTTATTGATTAAAAATAAATATTAGAAATCAGATATAATTCCTAAAAGTGCCTGTCACCACTGCTCTTGGTGGCCTCTGTTAGTTCATGTTACAACTACCAGGATACTAACACACCTCAAAACCAAACTGCCTTTTCTTTGGCCTGAGGAAAGGGAATGGATATGGTTCCTTTGTTCTTGTTTAGAAGGCAGGATTTAGTTTTCTGATGCTAGCTGTTGGTAAAATAGTAATGAACAAAGGAGCCTAGTAAATTTATTTAAAAGGTATTAAAAAAATATTTGCGATGCAAAATAACTAGATGAGTATTTAAATTTTTCATTTGTTTAACACTTGAAGATTAAATTCAAGACAGTCATTTCATACAATCTATGAAATAATTATTACATGTTATGGTGAAGTGTGCTTGTATCTGTTGAAAGTTTTTCTTTTCACTCAGAACTAAGAAAAAATTCATGAAATTGAAAGCATTGTTAACTTAATACTCTGTTGAGCAGTGTTCTAGCAATATATCAAAATATATCTTATATACTAGCACATCAAATAGTCTGATAATGATATTTAATACTAAATTATTAATTCATTAATATTTAGATTTACTGAAATATTAGAAATTTAATCTACTAGCAAAGAGCTTAATCCTAAAAAACCTTTTGGAATTGCAAATTTCAGTTTTCAAGTTTTTTTAATATTCTCTATTTTAGCTCATAGTTTTTTGTTATTAAAAAATCTAATTAAAATCTGTTTTATCATGGGGCACCTGGGTGGCTCAGTTGGTTAAGCGACTGCCTTCGGCTCAGGTCATGATCCTGGAGTCCCGGGATCGAGTCCCGCATCGGGCTCCCTGCTCAGCAGGGAGTCTGCTTCTCCCTCTGACCTTCCCCCCTCTCATGCTCTCTCTCTTTCATTCTCTCTCAAATAAATAAATAAAAATCTTAAAAAAAATCTGTTTTATCATGTCTAATAGTACATAAAACTTAAGCATGTCCAGGATATTCTAGTGAATAATTATTCCCCATATTTCTTCGTGGACAATTTACCTGTACCTGTGTATTTAAGACACTGAGAAGATAGATTTTTACTTCCTTTTTTTGTGGGGGTTTAATGATGTGTTATGAGAAGTAACCTTTTAGAAATGGTAAGATGTTCTCACTGAGCTATTCTGTACATTTCATACACATAATAAATACATATGTTGTTTATATTGCAGTCATTTGTAAAGGATTATATGATTTCTATCACCAGACTTCTGTTGGGATTGGACACTACTCCGGGATCAGGGTTTCTTTGTTCCGTAAGTTAATATTTGCTGGAATAGAAGATTGTTCTAATAGATGTTTCTGAAATCCATCTATAATGTACTTTGGCTAATACGTGCTCAAAGAATATCTTCACAGTTTTTTAGTTCTCTAAAAAATTTTCAGAGAAAACATTATTTTAAATTAATCATGAAAACAGCCATTCTATACAAAATTCAGAACAAGTGTTTTTTTTCTAGCTGGCATTTGATACTGATGGTTTCTGACATAAGATGCCACACTGTTGAGGAAAACAGTGACCATTAAGTTTAATCCCACCTCTTTTTTTTTTTTATAAATGAATATACTTTATCCAAGTGTATTCAATGAAATGACTTGCCAACATTTCACATTTATGATAAGCAAAGGGGGACTAGTACTTATGCCTCTGTCTGGGAGCCCTAGGCTCATTTTGTTACACCCTTTTGTCAACATGAGCATTATTAGGACTTTAGATGGACAATTTCTTTTTGTGCTGGAGTGTCTTTTGCATTTGAAAATTTGTAGCATCAGCAGACCTTGTCTGCTAAATTCCAGGAGCAGCTTGTAGTCATTGCAACATTCCAAAAATCTACACCTGTTTTCCAACACCTCCCAATTACGAGTGACTACTACTGGCTACCGATACTGAACTAGCACAGTGTTGTGCTGCCACAAATTCAGTAGTTGGTCTTCTGAAGTTTGTGGAACCCCGGGGATAAGCTAAGGTAGAGTCCCATAAATAAGTTCAGTACATGCATAAGCACTTATGAAATGTCACTTTGAGATTTCAAAATATTCATACATTTAGCCTTTAAAAAATGAAAAATAACCCCTGAGGTTTTTTTTTTTTAATAACTCATGTATCTTATAGATGAAAATCACTGAGGATGACCTGTGGATCAGAACTTATGCCAGACTTTACCAGAAGCTGTGCTCTTCTACCGGAGATGTTCCCATTGGAATCTACAGGACTGAATCTCAGAAACTTGCTACATCTGAGGTTTGGAAATAACAAAATTTTCCAGTTTTAATGATTAATTTGATTGACTATAGCCATTCCTAATCTTGGAAATGGATTTCTAAAAAAAGTCAGAAAGTGAAAAAGAATGCTCTCTGAACACACAGTGTCAGTTCTCAGAGGCAAAATATTTAAGTATTTGTTGAAGTAAACTATATCAGAATTCCCTAAAATGTTGTTGGCTAAGGGACTCTTCTAGATTTTGTGAACTTTGGGCTCTGAATGCCTTCTGTAGGTCTAGGATTTTGCATGTCTAGGTTGTCAGGAAGCAGATTAATTTTAAGCAACCTTCTGACATGTAAGGGCAGTTTTCAGGGCAAGCCATATAGCTTTTTAATATACTCCTTATTTCACATATACACATTTGGAAGGAAGTTAAACAAAGTTAGTAAGCATTGAAATTCACATTTCTCAAACTCTAGATTAAAGACTACTCTGAAACCAAGATAAAACTCCAGGAGTACTACCAGACCTTCCCAGAGGAAAGCTCAGTATTTTTAAAAGCAAACTAGAATCTGTTAATATGGAACAAAATTTCCAATGGCTTCATACAGCTAAAAACATCCACACTGATGTGGCCACAGTATGGTTCTAAATAGTTTTTATATCCTTGGTAAAACATCACCTTTTAAATTAGATTCTTTTATGAAATAAAAATTTTGGATAAATACACTATCCTACCAATATTTATAAAATTGTTTACTATAAATTATGGTTTGTATTCTTGAAATATTTTTCTTCTCAAATATCTTAAAGTTATTCAAAATTTTGGTTAGCCATATCTATTTTTGTCTTATGCAAAGTTAACTAAGAGGCTCAGATCTGTTATTTGCATTTTAGTAGTCCATGCAGCCATTAAACTGGTTTATATTAAAATCACTGAATCCATATATAGCAAAAAAGAGCTTTATAGAAAGCATATGAGCAAAGGAGTGGATTTTTGTTTACTTGCTAAAATTTATGGTTTGACATTTAAATAAGTAATATTGGGGACAGCAGGAAATTGTTCAGTTTTTCTGAGATGCTTTCTAGCACTTTCACTGTAGATCAGGCATGCTAAAAGGAACTTTATTGCCATCTCTGCTACTTTGTAGGATAGTTTGGCTAGATATGCCTAAAATTTTAAGAATACTGTATCTAAAAAATTAGTATTTGATTAAAGGTTAAGAGAAGACAAGTGCTTTCACACTTAAGCAATTAACCACTTATTTGAGCTTGTTAAGTACAAAGAAAGTTTCCATTCACCAGAGTATTATTATGCTCTTATCTTATGTATAGCCTTTGTGAATTTGAACATAGTAAATTCTGCCCTTGGTCAAGTTCATATTCATGTCATCATTTTATATTATTAAGGAACTTTGTTGTGTGCTGTTTACATTATAGTAGGGAAAGGATAATTGATGGCAATAATTGTGTTGCCATCACAGAGCATTTAACATTACATTTTGGTCAGTTCTTCCCATCACATAAAAAGATCCTTCAATAAAATGCTTATAAATCCCCAAAACTCTAGCTTGTATGAAAAACACACATCTTTGGGAAGATAAAAGGAAACTAAGTTAAATAAAGATAACTTCTGTCTTCCTATATTGAATTCAATTCATCTTTTGGCACATATATTTTTACTTAAATTTTATATTCTGCCTATTGTGTAAAAATTGAGGCAACCTAAATAATTAAAGATAAAAATGAAACCATCAAGGGGCGCCTGGGTGGCTCAGTCAGTTAAGCGGCTGCCTTCGGCTCAGGTCATGATCCCAGGGTCCTGGGATCGAGCCCCGCATCGGGCTCCCTGCTCAGCGGGGAGCCTGCTTCTCCCTCTCCCTCTGCCTGCCTCTCTGCCTACTTGTTCTCTCTATCTCTCTGTCAAATAAATAAATAAAATCTTTAAAAAAAAATGAAACCATCAAGATTTTTTACAACACAATATATTAATAGAGACAGAGAAATTAATGTTATCCTACATTTAAAATAAACTGAGTGTTACAGTTGAGCCAGAATTCTACTTTTACTTTCCTGGTAAGGCAAAAATAGAACTGTTGAATTATATAGTAATTATAGTCTGATACATGAAAGGATAAAAGTTAATCTTGAGACAGATTTGCTATTAAAAGAACATGTATATTATAGGTTTTCTTATTTAAAAGGCTTTAGATAACATGAAGAACAGTATCTATCTTCAATCGGAGTTTTACAAGATACAAAAGTGCCATTAAAGTGAATATCCTTTAAGTTAATCTTTTATTTTTTTTTTTAAAAAGGACATCAATTAAATAATAACACAAAGACATTGGATTTTGTATGAAGAGGAAAATTTTTTTTCCTGATTATATAAAAATAAAGAATAAGACCTTAATGTCTCTCATGAGATGAAAGATGGGCTCATACATTCCACCACCTTTCTCAAATATCAGATGGTTCAAGAAAAGTCAAGCGTTAGAATTCAGGTGATTTATCTTTGCCCCACATGCCAATTTTCTCTTACTTTAATTAAAGAAAGACACCGATTTCAGGAGGTAGAAACTTCATCTAATAATTAGAATTGAAGAGTCTAACATATTCTTGCATAAATGTCTGTCAGATTCCCATTCCCCCTCACAGTTCACATAGCTGTAGCATGCAGGCAAAGATTGAAGGTTTGTTTCTATGGCGAGAGGACACAGATACTCTGTGGATTGAAGGGACAGGTGAGGGCAATAATACCACACTAAATTCAGAGAGCTAAGTGAAAGGTCTATTCTGTATACTGTACCCTTCAGCAGCAGATTAGCGATCTTCCCTAGGGAATCTGAATAATCCAAGTGAAATGCCTAAAGATGTAGACATGGGACATTCAGTAATCCGGTGGTCACCTTGAAACTCAATAAAAAAAATCTCACCCAGAGCTTTCAATAAATGTTATTAGTCCCCTACTTTTAAGTAGGAGAAGACAACTAAAAATTCCCTATGTTGGGAAATAGAATGAACCACAAAGGCACAAAATAAACAGGAAGGAAAAAAACATGTAAGAAGGGCAGATCAATGAGGAAGAAGACAATTTCAAAACATGAAATAAAGTATTTACCCAAGAGAAATAAAAATATATCCACCCAAAGATTTGTATACAAATGTCCTTGGCAGCATTGTTTATAATAGCCAAAATTTGGAAACAACCTAAATGTCCATCAACTAGTAAACAGATAAGCAAAATGTGGTATATCCATACAATGGAATACTGTTTATCCATAGAAAGAAACTACTTATATGTGCTATTACTTGGATGAACCTCAAAAATACTAAGTTCAGTGAAAGAAGGCGGATACAAATTGTATGATTTCATGTTATGAAATGTCATAAAAAGTAAATGTATGCAGACAGGAAGCAGATTAGTGATTGCCTAAGTCAGGGGGAGGTGGAGGAAATGGGAAACCAGTTAATGAACATGATGGGGTTTATTGGGGTATTGGAAATATTCTAAAACTGATTTATGGTGATGATTATGCAACTTGGTAAATTTACTAAATATCTCTGATTTTATATTTGAAAATTATAAATGTCAAATATGTATCAGTAAAATTATATATTGAAAAGCTAGAATTAATATTATTAGAAAAATAAGATATTACTGGGGCACCTGGATGGCTCAGTTGGTTAAGCAACTGCCTTCGGCTCAGATCATGATCCCAGGGTCCTGGGATCGAGCCCCACGTCAGGCTCCTTGCTCAACGGGGAGCCTGCTTCCCCCTCTCCCTGTGCCTTTTATGCCACCTGCTTGTGCTCTCTCTCTCTGTCGGGTAAATAAATAAAATCTTTAAAAAAAATAAAAAGGAAAAGAAGATATTGCAAAGATGAAAGACGAACAGGAAACTGAATTTTTATCTTTTTTTTTTTTTGAGAGATAAGGAGGAGATGGGATGGGCAGAGGGGGAGAAAGAATCCCAAGCAGGCTCTGTGCCCAGTGCAGAGCCCCATGCAGAGCTGAGATCATGACCTGAGCCAAAATCAAGTCAGATGCTCCACCAGCTGAGCCACCCAGGCGCCCCAGGAAACTAAAGGAACATTTAGGAAAAAGAAAACCTTGGGAATTGAAAATATGATAGCAGAGGTAAAAAAAGTTAACATCATAAAGTTGAGGAAAGGGGCGCCTGAGTGGCTCAGTCGGTTAAGCATCTGCCTTCAGCTCAGGTTATGATCCCAGGGTCCTGGGATCAAACCCCACATCGGGCTCCTGGCTCAGCGAGGAGCCTGCTTCTCCCTCTCCCTCTGCCTCTCTCCCTGCTCATGCTCTCTCTCTGTATCTGTATCTCTGTGTCTCAAATGAATAAATAAAATCTTTAAAAAAAAAATAAAGTTGAGGAAATCACCAAGAAACTAGAGCAAAAATTCAAACATGGAAACAGTAAAGAAAAGATAAGATTAGAGGACTAGTCCAGGAGGTCTAAGATCTGAATGATAACACTTCCATACAGAAAGAATGCAGTAAGATATCAGTGTCATAATTTAAGAATAATCCCAGAATAGTAGTGTGTTAATTTCCAAATGGGAAGGGTCACCAAATGCTCAGTATAATGAATTAAAATAGACTCACATCAAGACACAGCACCATAATATTTCAGAATATTGAAGCAAAGGAGAAGGTGCAGGAGGAGAGCAAGGGGTAGGTCACATGCAAAATATATTTGGGATTTTTCAAAAGCAACACTGTAAGCCAAAAGACAATGGAACAATTCCCTCAAGATCTTGAGGGAATATTTCCAAACGAGAATTCTATATTCAGCCAAACCTATCAAACTTGTGTAAGAGTAGGATAAATCATATTTCAACATTGTCTCCAAAAACATTCTACCATGCCTACTTCCTAAAGAAACCACTCCCACCAAAAGGAATGAATACACTGAGAAAGGAATCATGGTATGGAGGAAACCATACATTTTATGGAATCCAGGCAACAAATATGAAAGCCAAGGAAATGCCCAGGATGGCAGTGAAAAGACCATCAGACCTAAAGGAACCTGGAATGGGTTAGAGGATTTCAGAGAGATTTCTTCAGGAAGATGAAATCTATAGAATATCTTACATATCTCAATGTCTTAAAGAAAGATTAAACAATTACCAGAGATCTCAGGGTGAATTACATACATTTATAATTAAGCAATTATAAAAATAACAAAGTTGTTAACTTTAGGAATATATTATCACCACCACCAACAACAAAAAAATGTATGCAGGAAATTAATAGTAACAATGTTTCCTGTATAGCTCATCTGTAAATTGCACTTAGTCATAATGTGCCCTCAATTTTGATCTAACCAGAATTACACTTGAACAATTTTGAAATGATGAGAAATGGCAAAGGTACTGGAATAGGCGGAAAAGTTTAATTTCTTTTCTTCCAGAGTGTGAAGTGAAGATGAAGGCAGAAACTGAAAAAAAAATAAAATAAAATCAAGCATGTTATAGAGAAACTGAGATAAAGACCTACATATCCAGTTAAAAGAGATAAAAGTAGATGTGTCCTAGGGAAATAAAAATGATCATGGTGGAAGCTTCTATTTTTCAGAACAAATCGTAACATTTTCTGACAACACAATGTATTTATAACTAATAAAAACAACTAATAGATTTATAGTCATATGGTAGTTGCATTAGACATTGATCATTTTTTCAGATTATACTTTTAAGTATTAAATTCTGTCCTATTCTATGGATAATTTTTTATTAAGTGCCAACATTTCATATCAGAACGTGGTAGGAATAAACACAGGTAAAAACGAAGCCTTGCTTCCTTATTTCATGGAGTTTAAAAAAATACAGTTTAAAAGCAGATGCAGGATTTCATGCCACATCATTTTCTAGTGTGTCTTCTCATGTTCTATGTATAGAAAAAAAGCTATTTAGCTTTGTCTGTGGGAGTAGGGGAAACAGTCAATACTTAGAGCAGATGTCTTTGGGAAGACAAATGATGATAAAGAATATTTATAATTAAAATTATAAAATGTACAAAAGACCTGGAATACAATCTCAGTTTTTTGGTGGGCTGAATATTGGTGGAAGGAGAATTCATACAAACACAAAGAATAAAGTGGAGGTGCATACAGTGACTCAAAAATCAGTCCATGGATACAGCTATATTATAGGGTGCAGCTGGATCCTGCCCCTTTTTACCTGGTTGTGTATCACCTTGCCAGAGCTTCTACCACCATCTATATATGTCTGTTTAAGGGAATCTTTATAAACATCAAAATCTCCTGGTTCAAAAACATAGGAGGCATAGGGACTAATGCAGCTCTTGATGACAAAGAGGAACTATACTTCTGTCCATAATCCTTTATCCACAATTCTGAAATCCAAAAAGCTCAGTAAATTTATTTTACCTCACTTTATTTGGGAAATTTTAATATTACTCCATGTCAAGTGAATATTCTTACTTTTCATTGCAGATATATTATTATTTTTATTGTGAAGTTTATTATTAAATTTTATTATTAAATTTATTATTTTTTATTATGAAATGCTGCCCAATTTTTTATTATGAAATGTTACCCAAATGCTAGGGACATTTCCTACCATACAGTATATGGTATAGTACTACCTTTCCAAAATCCGATAAATTCTAAATTAATAAACATATTTGTTTCTATGGTTTTTGGTAAGAAAATGTGGAACTGTATTTACCTCCAGTTTTCCAGTGTACATTTGCTTGAAGTGTACTATAACCATCGAAAATTTTACTAGAAATTAGAGATCATTTAAAAACATATTAAAGTACCAACATCTTTTCAATGTACACAATAAATTTGTGAAATATGTTACTCTGATTGTTGGTCACTTTTTTTTTTAATTAAGATTTTATTTATTTGACAGAGAGAGACACAGTGAGAGAGGGAACACAAGCAGGGGGAGTGGGAGAGGGAGAAGCAGGCTTCCCGCCGAGCAGGGAGCCCGATGTGGGGCTCGATCCCAGGACTGAGCCACCCAGGCACCCTGTTGGTCACTTTCATAATAGCAAATCTTATAACTTTAAAGCATTTGATATAATGGAATAATCATTGATTTTCCCATCTACCAATCATTAAGTCCTTACTCTTAAACTGGAACATAGTTGGGGCGCCTGGGTGGCTCAGTTGGTTAGGCGACTGCCTTCGGCTCAGGTCATGATCCTGGAGTCCCTGGATCGAGTCCCGCATCGGGCTCCCTGCTCGGCAGGGAGTCTGCTTCTCCCTCTGGCCCTCCCCCCTCTCATGTGCTCTCTGTCTCATTCTCTCTGTCAAATAAATAAATAAAATCTTTAAAAAAAACTGGAACATAGTATTTTTAAATGTATTATTGAAATTAGTTTATCTTTTGCAAAATCACATTAATAAAATTATTATTTTTTTTTTTAAAAGATTTTATTCATTTATTTGACAGAGAGAGAGAGAGAACAAGTAGGCAGAGAGGCAGGCAGAGGGAGAGGGAGAAGCAGGCTTCCCGCTGAGCAGGGAGCCCGATGCGGGGCTCGATCCCAGGACCCTGGGATCGTGACCTGAGCCGAAGGCAGCGGCTTAACCGACTGAGCCACCCAGGTGCTCCTAATAAAATTATTTTAATAAGGATTGAGATAGGATAGTTTTGAAATTCTAGCTGCCCACTCTCTCCCATTATTCACTCAAGCAACGTTTTTATTCTCTTGGGCCATGTGTTAAGAATCCTAAGATAAACAGTTTTAAGGAGCCTATAATCAAATGTTTATTATGTTTTTTTTTTACATTTGTATCAACAGTTAAAAAGGTAGATAATTTGCTAGACTTGAGTTATGTTACACCAAAGAATATAATTGAAAATTTTATTTCTACTTATTGAAAAATGAATAGGATATTATTCCTTAGAATTGAAGACTAAGATAGCATAACTTGTATTGCCCCTCAATATTTGAGAGTTATATGGTGACTGGGAAGGTCAAATTTTAGACTTCGCAGCCAAGGTGAAAGCTCAGAATATTTCTATAAACTAATTAAATTTATACATCAGGGAAAAGCAATCTTATGACAATATCTAAATTTAAAAGTATTAAATTTTAAAAAAACAATTTTATATGCGATCTAAATTTTAATACAGTACAGATATTAATGCCAATAATGGTTATTGAATGCCAATAATTATGTCCAGTATTCTCTCATGAACTTTATAAGCTCCTGTCAATTGTTTTATTTTCTCTACCAGTACCACTTTTTTCTTTTTTTTCTTTTTTTCTTTTTTATTTATTTATTTTTTTAAAGATTTTATTTATTTATTTGAGACAGAGAGAATGAGAGACAGAGAGCACGAGAGGGAGGAGGGTCAGAGGGAGAAGCAGACTCCCCGCCGAGCAGGGAGCCCGATGCGGGACTCGATCCCCGGACTACAGGATCATGACCTGAGCCGAAGGCAGTCGCTTAACCAACTGAGGCACCCAGGCGCCTAGTACCACTTTTTTCTATCAAAACCTTAGAGAGATAATTTTACTAAACAAACAAACAAAAAATAATCTAACAGGAACTTTCTGCTACACTTTTATTCCTTATCTAATTTTATTCAGAAGCCCTGTAATAAATAATGAAACACATAATTGTATTATAAGTGTTAAGTGGGGACTTGTCAGATTTTGTCCTTGTTGCTGACTGTTTCGTGTATGTATTATTTAGTCATTGTTTAAACTGTATTTTGTGTGTTTCTTTTTTTCCCTCCCTTTGTGTCAGTCTCGAGAAACAGCATCACAAGTAAGTATTTTTGTCTCCCTTTCCTCAGATAGTTTAATATGTGAATTCAGAGCTGTTAAAGGGAAAGAGAATTGAATTCAGTATTTCAGATGTTAAAATAAATTAATTAAGCTGAAGTGTTATAAATGTTCTATTTTCAAGTTAGCATGTCTATATTTCCCTAATAATATTGCAAGTTCATTTTACCTGCTTGTCTTGAAATTATGTTTGTATATTAATCCAATCATATATTTTACTGTGTGGTGTCATTACCTGCTTGTCGCTTACTGGCTGTGTATTGTCTGTCTGTCCTTGAATGAGGTACCCACCTTCAGTGCAATCAACTGAGACTAAAAAAGGGTTGGCAGTCATGGGATGTGAAACTTATCTTTCCCCATGCTACCTATGTAGGCTGGTCCTCCTAGAAAGGGGTATAGGAACAATAGGACCTGGGATGGCTTTCTCTAGTACACTTTTTTTTTTAAAGATTTTATTTATTTATTTGAGAGAGAGAGAATGAGAGACAGAGAGCACGAGAGGGAAGAGGGCAGAGGGAGAAGCAGACCCCCTGCTGAGCAGGGAGCCCGATATGGGACTCGATCCCGGGACTCCAGGATCATGACCTGAGCCGAAGGCAGTCGCTTAACCAACTGAGCCACCCAGGCACCCCTCTCTAGTGCACTTTTTAACGTTGAATTTATTCTTTAATAATTTTAATTTATTGTCATTAAGAAGCCATCAGTTTAGTGTTTGATAACATTGACCTGGGCTGATAATTGATTTGTTACAATAAAAATAAAATTCTTAATAATATATATTATGCATACATATGCATATGCATGCACTTATATTCCTAAAACCTAAAACCTAAAATGTATGCATATATTATGCATACATATGCATATGCATGCACTTATATTCCTAAAACCATGATATTATCTTCATGGGATTTGTATTTTTAATTTTATTTTCCATTTTCTTCATATAAACTATGATAAATAATTGTCATTATGTTCTTAGCACTTAATGCAGACTCCCAAGCATAAATATAATTAATGAAACCATTACAAATATAAATATTTTCCACTTTAAAAATTGCATTTTGAATGTCAAAGCAATGGTAGAATTTAGCACATTAAGTGTAAAGCTTGTGTGCCAAAGTTACCATCTAAAAGTACACGTTGATTTAAGAAAAATAAAATTAAAAAAAAAGAAAAAGAAAAAGAAAGCTGCAAGTCTATTTTTAAGCTTGTTGGAATTTAGAGAAAAGTTCTATATTCATAATATCCACATCTTTGATGTAATGACTGTTAACTACATCATAGATTTGAATCCATATAATAAATGCAAATTTTGTTCATTAAATTCTTTTAAACATCTTAAATTATTTATTTATGATTTTATGAGCTATACCTCTATTATATTTTTCAATATTCTTATTTTGTTTTATTATATATTGAATCCTTCAGAATTTACTAAATATTACCAAGAAAGCTTCCCTTGGGCCTGAATGAATAACATTTTAGAGGAGTGCTTTCCTCCCATCATGGTCCACATTGAAAATGTAATGTTTGTTTGGCATGAAGCTGCTTAGGGGTTTCAGCTACCATGGCTACCTGCAGGTTGAGCAAATTAAAATTTTAGATCAAAACAGAACATATTCCTGGCACATACTGGGTTTGGGGAACTCATTTTATAGTTTTATTGTTGCTTTTTTAGATAATGTTTTATAATGAGATCAACATATATTTCTAAATTTTTAATTTATACCAATATTTGACCTGACCAGCTGTACAAATAAAATCTCAAGGGTATTGAATTGGCATGCATTAATTCATAAATATTTTAGTAACATGTCAACAGCAGAGTTGTTTCACCTTGTCTTTCCTAAAGGGATTCTCAGGTATAAGTCCAGACCTGGTCCTCAATGGTAGAAACACTTGCTGGGGTTCACTCTATGTCCCAGAAAGATCAAAATTTTCATTTGGTTAAAAACTTTATAGCTTTATGTTTGGAAGTGGAGTGAAACTTTTAGGTGTAGGTTTTGGCTATGTTGCAGTTCTATGTATTGATTCAAATGTTCTGCACTTTTTATTCAGATGTTACACATCTCTATCACCTCTTTTCTCTAACTTACCATTTCAGATGCAGGAAGGCAAAGGTTTGGCTCATTTCTGAATCATGGCAGCCAATTGCAAGTTGACTTTTGGAACTTTTTCCCACTAATTGCTTTCTTTCTTATAGTTGTTATTCTAGGGTCTCGACATCCTTCAATCAGTTCCCTATGTAAGCAAAGTGCCTTCCCTCTACTGCGAAGTTTGAGTTTTCCAATATAAGTATTTTTCTTACAATCCTTTTTATGAAGGAAAAAAGAAACTCTAATTGTACTTTGGATATGAAGACATTTATCTTTGTAATTCCCTTTGTTTCTACAACAATTCCCATTCTTTCCAGCTCTAGTTTTTGTTTTTAGCGTTTTTTTTTCCCTCTCCATCAACTCTCTCCCTTTACCTTCAAATATACCCAAGTTTCCCCAGTTCTCAAGAAAAATTTTCCCTTTTATCCTCTTTTTTAAAGATTTTTTATTTTTAAGTAATTGCTATGCCCACTGTGGAGCTTGAACTCACAACCCCAAGATCAAGAGTGGCATGCTCTACTGACTAAGCCAGCCAGGCTCCCCGTCATTCAATTTTTACTTATCTTATTCTTGTTAAGCTCTGAGAAAAGTTCGTATATGCTGTCTATTCTGTTCCTTATCGGTGTCTTCCACAGTTTTTTTCCCCACTACTCTATTTATCCTGTTCTTGAATCAGTAGAAATCTTTAAGCCAAAATCCTTGGCATTTTATATTAGTTTTTATTTGTTTAAACATCATATAATCTTTAGCAGGGGTCATTACCTCCTACATCTTAAAATTCTTTTATCCTCAGTTTTCATATTATGAATTACTTTCTTTACCTGTTTTACCTGTTTTTATTGGTTTATTTCTTAAACTGTTCCCCTTCTTTCTACTGTTCAGTTTCTGCTTATAACAGTTCATTTCAGATGCTGCCAATGTGATCTTCATCTGAAGGCTTCTCCCTAACCCATTGTCCCTGGGATTGGCTCTGGAGCTCAAGACTCCAAGTAGCTGCAGCAATCTGCCTTTGTCTCCCTTCTAGGACTGGACTTCATCTTTAGTTTCCAGAAAATACTCCGTTAACCACCTGAAGGTAGGCTAAGCTTCACTGCCATTAGTCTCACCCAGAGCCTTAATCTTGATCCCTGCACAATGCTAAGCACTTTATTGTTTTATTTAATCCTCACCAGAAGCCAATATGGCATACAATATTATTCTTATTTTTAAATAAGCAGAGATGTAGACAAGTTAACTTGACCAATGTCAAAAACTTTGGAAGCAGCCAACCTGGTTTTTAGAATTTATCACTATCTGACACCAGAGCTTCTTTTAATCACTGGGTCTCACTGTAGCAGCCTCTACTGATTTCTGAACTACATCTCTCTTTCACCATCTATTTTGAGGTCCTCAAATGCTTTGGTTGAGAATCAATATGGGAAATGACACTTGAACAGTAACCAGGCATTTACTAAAGTTATGTTTTATAGTCTTTTGGTCTTTTTCTACACTTGATCTCAGAACACTTGTTATGTCTTGTGGTTTCAATTATTACTTCTATGTTAATCGATAGCAAGTTTGTGTTTTCTGTCCTTCTAATTTCTAAAAATGAAGAACAAGCTCATTTTCTGCCAGATTCTCTTCACTTTACTATCTACCAGAACTACAAATATTTATTGAGCACCGCTAGGCACCAGATGCACCCACCTAGATACTTGGAATGCATCAGTAAACATACAAGAAAGATTTCTCAGAAAGCTAACATGAAAATTTCATGCCTATTCTTTAATTACTTCTTGATGGATTTACTATATCTAAATTCTCTTCCCTTCAAAATCTTACATAGAACAGACAGATTAATGACCATATTCCTTACTTTACTCACATGATACATGATGCATATAGTGGATGTTTGATGCCTACTTTATGAAGTCAAATTTCTTGTTGCTGGATTTTAAACTGCTCTATATTCTGGCCATTCTTTTTTGATATTCCTTCTGTTCCTGTTCCCCATACAAATCATTTATTCAATTATTCTGTCTGACCAAATAGCAATAGACTTGGTACCAGATGATCTGGGTTTAAATGTTGGCTCTTCCTTTTACTAGCTGTGCGTGAAATGGTCCATTCTCAACACATAGCAAAGTGAAGACTAAATAGGGAGCATATGATTATCACTTCACAAATTATAAAAAGGGGCAGATATGTGTTAATTGTTCATAGCTAATTGCAAACAATTCTGGGGTAAGTACATAGAGTAACATAGATCTTATTTCATCAATTTTCTCTGCTACATCACTTTGAGTGGATGGCATTCTCTTAGAAAACATTTGTTTCAATACACTTACATTTATAAATAATATAAAAGTAAGTATTCTTGTAATTGGATAAGTAAATACCTTGTAATATTAGTCAAACAGATATATTCACTAACCTCAAATGCACTCTAATTTACTCACACACACACACACACCTTAAGTCTGGGCTCATCTATCATTTTCTTTCACTTTCTTACAGAAATTTTACTCTTGGATCTTTTTCTTACCTTATTTTACAATTCTTTTAAAATATTTTCTGGCTCTGATTCTTATCTTGTGCATTTCCATCCCCAGGAAAACATTTCTTACTTGCATTATTTATTTACTCTAACTTAATAAGAATCTCAATGGCATACTTATTAGCAAGAAGCCGTTTAAACGCATCCAATCTGTTTGATTTAATTTAACTACATAGTCATGGCTTTTTGTCCATTTAACATCTTAAACTGCATGGAGATCATTCTTTCACTTTGCACTGCCATAGGAAGTAAATTAAGCCTTTAGTCACAGCCCCTTGTTGAATGGCTGCTAGAGTCTATAAAATAATCAGAGCCAAATGGAAAATTATAAAGTTGATCTAGGTCATCTAGGTTTTCATAAAGGAGTGGTGATATGTAAGCAACAATATACTTGGATCAATAATACTGTTTTGTATAGATTCTGTACATAAGAATGTGAATATTTATATCTTCCAAGTCTTATATCATTATGTCTGTTCTTTAATTAAGACATTACATATGTCATAGAAATTTTCTTTCCACAGGCTCATTTATCTATAACTGCATATGCTTTAGGGCAGTGGTTCTCAAATGATAGGAAAGAGGAGTTTGTGTGTGTGTGTGTTTAAAATGTTTGGGGCATGGCAGAATTGGTGCTATATGCCTATTAGAATCACAATAATAGTTTCTCATAAATTCATATGCTTAGGTCCTTTTTTCCTGGAATGTAAAATACTGGAGGTGATAGAATGATATCCTCCCTGACTTACCCTATAGTATGTAGGACGTACCTCACACACATATACCCATGGTTGAAACCATTGCCTTAGCCTGTGTATTCCTGTAATTCTGCAAAATGATGAGAAAATTGAACTGTGAAGAGGACAAACCTGGCAATGAAAGGATGATTCTAATAATGTAAACCATTGGAGTACATTTATGAGCATGTTAAACCTGTGTGCTTATTCAATGCTCTTCTATTTGTTGATTATTTGTTTGTTGTAGGTCAGTTTTAGAGTTTAAAGCTATTCAAGTGTATAAGCTATTCTCTATACACACATATATAAGTCTGTATAGTATGTGAAAACCTAAACATAGAAACCCCAGAAGGATGTTTTATGTAGAAAGCAAATATGTTCTTTTTGTTTTGTTTCGTTTTGTTTTTATTAACATATAATGTATTATTATTTGTTTCAAGGGTACAGGTCTGTGATTCATCAGTCTTACACAATTCACAGTGCTCACCATAGCACATACCATCCCCAGTGTCCATCACCCAGTCACCCCATCCCTCCCACCCCCCTCCACTCCAGCAGCTCTCAGTTTGTTTCCTGAGATTAAGAGTCTCTTATGGTTTGTCTCCCTTTCTGGTTTTGTCTTGTTTCATTTTCCCCTCCCTTCCCCTATGATCCTCTGCCTTGTTTCTCAAATTCCACATATCAGTGAGATCATATGATAATTTTCTTTCTCTGACTGACTTATTTTGCTTAGCATAATTCCCTCTAGTTCCATCCATGTCATTGCAAATGGCAAGATTTCATTTTTTGATGGCTGCATAATATTCCATTGTATATTTTTACCACATCTTCTTTATCCATTCATCTGTTGATGATCATCTAGGCCCTTTCCATAGTTTGGCTATTGTGGACATTGCTGCTGTAAACATCGGGGTGCACGTGCCCCTTTGGATCACTACATTTGAATCTTTGGGGTGAATACCCAGTAGTGCAATTGCTGGGTCGTAGGGTAGCTCTATTTTCAACTTTTTGAGGAACCTCCATACTGTTTTCAAGAGTGACTGCACCAACTTGCATTCCCACCAACAGTGTAGGAAGGTTCCCCTTTCTCCGCATCCTTGCCAACATTTGTCGTTTCCCGACTTGTTAATTTTAGCCATTCTGACTGGTATAAGGTGTTATCTCATTGAGGTTTTGATTTGTATTTCCATGATGACAAGTGATGTTGAGCATTTTTTCATGTGTCTGTTGGCCATTTGGATGTCTTCTTTGGAGAAATGTCTGTTCATGTCTTCTGCCCATTTCTTGATTGGATTATTTGTTCTTTGGGTGGAGTTTGATAAGTTCTTTATAGATTTTGGATACTAGCCCTTTATCTGATATGTCATTGAAAGCAAACATATTCTTATATGTAGTTATTTCTAGACATAAAATGAATGAATTGGTTAAGGAAAACCACTTTTTAGTTTCCTTATAAAACAAAAATTAATGATGGAGAAATCAGTCTAAATTTGGGCCAGATTTTGATTCTGATCTATTGGACACACATCAGTATATGGAACACAACAGTTAAAATTAAATAACTATTAGAAGAGTAAAAAAGTATCTTGAGACCTACAAAAAAGTAGTTGCAAAATGTACAATAATAACAATTCTGATGCTGGTAATATTATCACTCCACCTTAAAAAAAAAGACAAGCATTATTTTGAAGAGAAGAAAAAATGCTATACCAGAGAAGATAAAAAACATTTCACTACTACACAGTGAAAGAAGATGGACATTGTCTGACTTCATAAGAAAAACAATGAGAAAAGTGGTGTTAGTGGCATTGGTTAGTAGCATTGTCATAGAAACATGACATAATAAAGGCAATTTCATTAAATACTTGAAATATATTTCTGAATACTACAACTCAAAAGAGTTATGTATACTTTAGAGAAATATTAACCCTTAAATATTGTAAATTACTATTTAGAAAATTCATCTCTCAGGATTACCAGTGACCTCTATAACATACATATGATTAGAAGATGTAAAACCTTTATTAAAAAATCTCCCATCATAGGGGTGCCTGGGTGGCTCAGTCGGTTAAGCATCTGACTCTTGATTTCGGCTCAAATGATCTCAGGGTCATGAGATCAATTCCTGTGTCAGGCTCTGCACTCAGGGGGAGTCTGCTTGAGATTCTCTCCCTCCCTCTCCCTCTGCCCCTCCCCCACCTACCTCTCTCTCTCTCTCTCTCTGTCTCTCTAAGTAAATAAATAAGTCTTAAAAATAAAATCCCCCATCATAGGTAATGCTATGACCCTAAATAAGCTAAGACCTTTTATTACTTCTCTTCTTCTTCCTTGGTGTCTCTATAACAATAGATATTATTTATGATATGTATGTTAGAGGGCAAAAAGCTGTAGTAAGAACTATTTGATAATATTCATCGCCCATCCTATTCCATGAAAAATACTTCTTTCTTGGCCTCCATGATAATCAATTTTTCTATATATTCTCATAGTCTTAATTTCTTATTTTTCTTCTACTTTCCCAACTGAGGATATTGAGGTATAAAAGTTAAAATTAGGGAGTTATCTCTAAAACACATCTATCTTTTCATTATTGTATCCCATGTACCTTGAACAGTGCTTCACACAAGTGCTCAGTATGTTTACTGAACTCAGTCATAGGTATCCTCAACATAGAGCAATCCTTTCAAAAAATCCTGTTCGAACTTATGTGATTTTATTTGTATCTCCTCTGTCACTAATTTTGGTGCTTAATTATTGTTTTACTCTTGAATTTCATGTAAATGCTTAAGGACATCTGCCTTGTAATTCCTGTTCTCATAATGTATAGCGTATGACTAAATATGCCCAGAAATTTTACTAAGTTGAAGGAACCTTGCATTTTGTGCAAGACAATGGCCCATTCCTTTTTGTGTTCTCCTTTGTGAATTTTTATATGTCCTGAATGAGTATGTCAAATAAATCCCCTTGCAAGAGATATCATCAATATAATGTCATACCTATGTTCCCAGGGAAAGTTGGATGCAGTAAAGATCTTGCCTGCAAAGATTGAGTGCATTTGCCAGGCTTTTAAGGTATCCTATATGTAGCCATGTAAAGAAGTATTTGTGTTCCTTCGAAGGTGAAATTGGTTGAGAGGCTGTCAAAATGGGCATGAAACAGAAGATGTTAGTCAAGTCTATGACTGCAAAGTATTTAACAATTGCTGATTGAATGGAGTCAATAATTACAGTAATATTGGGTATTGCACTTTAATACTAACAACATGTCATTAAGGTTGGGATACTCTACTGTGGGGTTCCATTCATTCTTTCCGAGTTTAAGAACTAGTTGAATGGACATTAAATGGAGAAGCAGTGGTAATTATCATCTCTTCTCTGAATAGTTCTTATAATTGATATCAATCCTTGAAAGCCCTGTTCAATCCTTGAAGGCCTTATTAACTATTTACATTGGACATACAGAAGGTTCAAATGGCCCCATTTTGTCAAACCAATTGTAAGTGGCAAGGATTTTATTTCATTTAATTTTAATTTATAACTCATTGGATTAGAGTGTGCAGTGTCTACTAGGGGATATTGTAGGGCAATGGGTGTTATGGTCATGGGGGATTTAGGCAAGGCAATAGTTCTGATGGTTAAGATGAGGTATACCTATGTACCTATGTGTTTTTATTTTATGTCTGATAATCCCCATTGGGATTACCTTAATTTTAGTGCAGTCTCCATATTTACAGTGCCTGAAGTTTATTGGAATCTCCAGTCATAACTATAATGTGAACCCCAACCAAAAAAAAAAAAAAAAACCCCTGAAGGTTTGCCAGTTGGTACAGTTCAGGAGATATTAAAACTTGGAACCTATGTTGTAGAAGCACAAAGCCAATCAGCTTCCTTTTATCTTTTTGTTTTAAAAATACTTTTAGTAAACTAAGAATTTTCAAGTTGAACAAATTGTAGACTTTCTGTTTCAGTTGTTTCCTCCCATATATCCAATTTTTTGTTTGTTTTTTCCTTCCCTTTGATTTCCTGGTTAGAGCTGTCTTTGGTTGCTAGACCCTCAGGGGGATCCTTTCTACCCTGCTCACGCTTATATGTCTCCTCTTCCAGAGTCTCAGGTCAGTTTCATTAGAGTTATGGGTCTCCCTGATGGCAATGGTTGCGTTATTGGATTTATTTATTTATTTATTACGAACCTAAGGCTTCACTCAGTTTTGCATTAACCCCTTAGCTATGCCACCCAGGCCCATGGGTACTTTTCCTTCTAACTCTGGGGATCAGGATCTTTGCTGTTACAGAGTCATAGCAGCAGAAGCAGCATTTTGTAACACCTTAGTGAGCCGTTTTCTCAGCATGGCCACTGCTCTTCCTCCCCACAAGCAGCCACGTAATAGACCTGTATAATACACAGAATATCAGTTCTTCCCCTGAATGCTCTATGGAATGGAGATCGATGCCTGGTTGAGGCATACAACCAATGGTCGTAGGGTAAGACTCATTCCCTGAACTTAGTGTCTGTCATGCTTCGTACTGATACCTGTACACAAAATTCAGTATGAAACACACAGATAAGTCAGAGACATATGGCATAGGGCCATGTTAACAAAAGCCCCAAACTCATACAAATGGCCCGGGCCATTAGTAGTTCTATCTGGATTAGGTTCTTGCAGTTTTCCATTGACCTACATCACAGAGTATGATAATATTAAGAGAGTCTTAAAGGAGCTCTTTTGTTCTCAAAGAAGAGTAGCCATTCACAGAGGATGGCAGGGCTTTGCCATCCTCTGAATAATTCTAAGGGCCTGAGCTGTAATTCATTTATTAGGGCCTGCCACAGGCTCAAAACAGCATCCCTATCTGTCAGTGACATTGCACACACCATTGGTTTTACTCGATCACATAGCCCAAGTGGCAAAGCATCTAGCATATAAGGCTGAACCTCTTACAGAGCCTTTTTTTTTTTTTCTGGACTCTGCTAAAAATTGGCAGGGTTTTGGGTCACTCGGTAAATGGGCCATAGTAACACACCCAAATGAGGAATATGTTGCCTCTAAAATCCAAAGAAGCCCACTAGATGTTGTGCTTCTTTTCTGGTTGTAGGAGGGGTTAGATGCAACAACTATTCTTTACTTTGGAAGGGATATCTTGCCATGCCCCACACCAATGGACCCCTAGAAATTTCACTGAGGTAAGAGTCCCCTATATTTTTGCCAGATCTCTTTTCCATCCTCTGACCTGCAAATGTCTTTTCAGTAAGTTTTGGATAGTTGCTACTTCTTGCTTACTAGGTCCACTCAGCATAATGTTATCAGTGTAATGAACTGGCATGATACCTTGTAGAAGGAAAGGATGCCAGGGTCCCTGCAAACTAAATTATGACATAGAGCTGGAGAGTTGATACACCAGTGAGGTAGGACAGTGAAGATGTATTGCTGGCCTTGGCAGCTGAGCACAAAATGATTCTGGTGTTTCTTATTGATGGGGATGGATAAAAAGACATTTACCAGATCGATAGCTGCATACTAGGTACTAGGGAATGTGTTAATTTGTTCAAGCAATGAAACCACATCTGGTGCAGCAGCTGCAGGTGGAGTTACCACCTGGTTAAATTTAGGATAACCCATTGTCATTCTCCAAGCTCCGTATGTCTTCTGCCCTTGCCAAATAAGTGAATTGAGTGGGGATGTGGCAGAAATCACTACACTTGCATATTTCAAGTCCTTGATGGTGGCACTAATTTCTGCAATCTCTGTAGGAATTCATTATTGCTTTTAGTTTAATATTTTCTTAGGTAGAAGCAGTTCTAGTGGCTTCTACTTGGCCTTTCCCATCATAGTAGGTCAGTATGGTCAGGGAGCCAATGTGGGACTGGAACTGGGGAAATATCCATAGGATGGGTTCTGGGACCTACTGAGTCCACTGTGAGACATATCTGAGCTATTGATGACCTCCATAAGCTCCTACTCTAACTTGTGGACCAAAGTGATGTTTTGAGTGTTGTGGAATTAGTATCATTTCAAAGCCAGTCTCTACTAGTCTCTAAAAGTTCTGATTATTTCCTTTTCCTCAGTGTACAGTTACCCTGGTGAAAGGTCATATGTCCCTTTGGGGAAGCCTGGGAAAAAGATTACTGGTATAAATTTTTGGCAGTGTACTGGGTCCTTCCAGAAAAGGAATAAGCCTCTCCTTCATCGAAGGGTTTTGGTTCTGTAAACTGGCTCAAATCTGGGGATTATTTGAAAGGTTGTTACTTTCTATTTTTATGATTCAGGTTAGAGTTTTGTTCACTTGATCTAAATGTTTTCTGCTTATGCAGATTAGGTAAAAATTTAGTAGTTTTCCTATCTGTTTTACCTATAGGAACACAATGATTAATTAGCCAGTGCTGTGGGTCTGTGCAAGTCAGACTATTCTGATTGCTGCTTTGACTCTGCTGTCCATTATAGCAACCATGTTCACTCACCTTGCCTTGGGCAATTGATTGCCACTACTTGGCCCCTGCCTCCTTGGGATTGAACTACTCCCATTTCATTTAGTGACTGCAATTACCACTCTAAGGTCTGGTCTTAGAGAGAAGAGTAATCGTTGAACTCTTCAAGGATACTGGGGCTCTGCTCACAAATTTATTTCTCATAGTTGTGGTAAAAGGAATGCCTTCTAGACTCTCTCACTGTGGGTCTTAAATGACAAATCTACTCTTACATTCCAATCTCAAGGATTCGAATCCCTTGCTTTACATTAAACCAAATTAGGTCGTGCATGTCCAGCTTGCTTACTATGGACCACCTTTTGGTACATGTTACAGCCAACCAACCAGATGAACTGTTAGAACCCTTTCTAACTCCCCAAGCTTCAACTCCCAATGCAGAATCTCTGCTTAATGAGTCCATATCAATAAATTATGCCTGATTCAACTTAATGTTTCTTCCACCATTATCCTGCACCCTTAATATCCATTCCCACACCTGTTCCCCAGATATTGGTCTGTATATGTTTGAGAACTCAAGTAGTTCTTTTGGAGTATAACTTCCTGAACACGTGGTGAAAAATAAAATAAGTAACATATATGCCATCTATCATCTACCTATTTATGAATCACTTTATAAAGGACTCCTAACATAATAGTACAACCAATTAAAATAAGGATGACATTCCCTTCTCAACTTGCTCTTATTAACACAGATGAATTATTTAATTTATTTAAATTAATTATTTAGATTCTAAGGGAAGACAGCCACCATTTAGTTAGCAATAATATTCAAGATCCTAAAGAAGGCAGAAAAAAGTACTATTTTCTGGGTTTAAAGCACTAGGAAAGGCAGTAGGCAGTTGAAATCTCTGTACATTAGTTGTTTCTGAATGACCGTTTTGAAGGCTCAAGGGAAAAGAAATTAACCACCAATGTGGAAATACCACCAAGACAATAAATTAGCTAGGTTTCAAATTCCACAGAGACCAAAAAAAACGCAGAGATTTAATCAAATACACATACACACATACATGCACACACACATACACAAAACCAGATTGCCAAAGATGTGTGAATAGGCAACTTGATGTGTAAATTTAAAACAAACAATAAAAAAAAGAGATTGAACTCATAAAAGTAATTGACTAGGTTTGATTTTCTTTTAGGGATAATAACAGAAAGATGGGTGTTGTTTATGGGGTGGGGGAAGCGGGAAAGAGAAAGAGAGGAGAAAAAAACAAAGAGAGGGAGATGTAGTCTGTTCAACAGTAGTAGAAAACTAGCCTAAATTTGTGGATTATTTAGCATTATCTCTAAATAGAGAACCTGGAATTTTTTTCACTTGGACATAAAATTAAATTTTGACTCTCGAAGTTATGGGATTGGAATGACAGGTTAATGGAGGTTCTACCTACTATGAGTAAGCCTTATATTCACAGAATAATAGATGAAATAGAAAGCTACCTAAGAGAATATGTAGGTGAAATATCTGATTTTTAGATATGGAAAATAAAGTCAAGAAACTGAAATAATTTTTGTTATTCCACCAAGTGATTAGCTTTAAAAAGAAAAAGCTATTACTTGAACCTAAATTCTTGAGTAATTATTTGGCTTTAGAATTTATGTTAGAGTATTACTACAGATTCTCCTAAGTTTTGTTTATTTTGTCATGAGAACTGTGAAAATTGTCACTATTTTTCAAGAAGCTCAGTTGGTTTGTTTGAAGTCATGAAGTATTGGCTGGATGGGATTGAAAATACAACCTAGTATTTGATTCCAAATTCAGCATTTTTTAGAAATAGTATTGATTATTCTCTAATTATCTCTATGATTCTGAAAATATGTTGAAAATACATCTAAATACAGGACACCTGGGTGGCCCAGTCGGTTGAGCTTTCGGCTCTTGAGTTCTGCTGGAATCATGATCTCAGGGTCCTGGGATCCAGCCTTACATGTGGCTCCATGCTGGGCGGGGAGTCTGCTTAAGACTGTCTCTCTCCCTCTCCCTCTGGCCCTCTCCCACTCCTGTGCTTTCTCTCTAAAAATAAATAAATAAATAAATAAATAAATAAATAAATAGACAATACATCTAAATACAATGTAACTAGTTATTTTCTATCTCTATTTAGATCACAGACTAAGTGAACTTATAAACTGAGCCTTTATAGAAAGTACAGAAACATCTTTGTGTGAATTTTTTTTTTTAATATAAAGAAATTTCCGTGGAACCCAAAGTCACTAGCCAAGGTGTATATGGATTTAAATATAGATGATGTCTCAAGTATTCTTGCAATTTAACCTTCCTTTAATGGAAAACATTAGATAGGAATTCTTCTATAAAATGTTAAACTAAGGGGAAAAAGAGAGAGAGAGGCAAACCATAAGAGACTCAACTATATGGAACAAACTGAGATTGCTGGAGGGGAGGTGGGCGGGGGTGGGCTAAATGGGTGATGGGATTAAGGAGGGCACTAGTTGTTATGAGCATTGGGTGTTGTATGTAAGTGATGAATCACTATATTCTACACCTGAAACCAATTTTACCATATTTATTAACCAACTAGAATTTAAATAAAAACTTGGAATAAAAAATAAATAAATAAATAAAATGTTAAACTAACATATCTTCAGTGGTTTCATTTTCCTCTGTTTTCTTTAGCAACAATTCAGAATGTCTTCAGTCATAAATCAGATAGCACAGTTTAAGGCTATTTTAAAGCCTATAAAACTATTCTTAAGGGAGCCATGAATCCAGATTACAAACAGTCACTTTCAAACTACTGAGCGAATTGATTTATTTTAAAATACCACTTTATTCCACAGATTGCTCAATAACCTTATGACATGAATCACTTCAATAAAAAAAATTGAGAGGAAGTTGAATTGGGTCATTTTGGGATGTGTGTGTGTGTGTATGTGTGTGTAGAGTGTGGAAAAGAATGTTTGATATTTATTGTGATCCTGACACTTTCTGCCTTTCTGAAAACAATGAAAGTAATTAAGCTCTTTTAGGCATAAGAAACATTTTCTCATTTATAAAGCTGCCAATTCTTATTCTTGTGAAGAAATATTTTTAGCCTTTTTAAAAACCATATTAAGTTTGATAAATATTTGGAGAATATTTAAATATTTAAAAAATAATAATGCCTTAAATTTATATGAAAATTGTTGATTAGATATATGAATTTTTCATTTCCGTATTGAACTGTATAAATACGGTCCCAGAAGCATTTCATATAAAATATGTCTTATTCATGTTGCTATAATATAATATGTCCATTCAAGTTGCTATAACAAATTACCATAGGCTGGGTAGCTTATAAACAATAGAAATGTATTGCTCACAGTTCTGGAGGCTGGAAGTGGGAGATTGGGGTGGCAACATGGTCATGTGAGGGCCCCCTTCTGATAGCAGATTTCTCATTGTATAATCACAGGGCAGAGGGGCTAGGGATCTCTCTGGGGTCTTTCTTCTAAGGGCACTAATCCCACTCATGAGGACTCCACACCCATGGCCTAATCACCTTCTAAAGACCCCACCTACTAATAGCATCACCTTTGGGGTTTAAGATTTTAACAAACAAATTTTGAGGGGACATAACGTTCAGATCAGACCATAGCAATATGAAAATATCTTTTTTCATTCTCATAAGCATTAGTATTAAATCTTGATTTTTCACATTAATAATTATATCAGTCGTCTGATAATTAAAATACAAAACATCAAACCATAGTCCTCTCGTTATTCATAGAAATAGTGAAGAATAATTTATAGAAGCAGGGCAGGGCAATAAATGTCCACTTTAACTTAAATATTGTTCTCTTCTTCAAATTCATGAAACTAACCAAGGAATCTTTACCCCTGAGGGTTTGTTTCTAGCACCTTGATTTCTTGTGAAATATGGTCACTGATAGAGAAAACTGCATCACAAATATGAGTCACAACCTGTCTTTTTCATACACATTTCTCCCTTTTATATAATCCCTCATAATTATTTCTTCTTCTCTCTTTTACTGTCTTTTCATACCAGATCGTGAGCCATAATATTAACTAATATTTAGTGAGCATTTGCTGACACAGGCACTATATTATACCCTTTTCAAGTATTATCTCTTAGATCGTCTCAAAAACACTGTGAGCAAAATAAAAATATAATTACCATTTTTCGATAGGGAAATGGGAATAATCTTAGGCGGTTTATGTAACCAGGAATACAGAGCTGGTAAGTGATGAAACATGTATTTAAACCCAGGTCTATCTGATGGCCAGCACACTTGCTTTTCTTCTTTTTTTTTTTAAAGATTTTATTTATTTGAAAGAGAGAGTGAGAGAGAGAGAGCACAAGAGGCGGGAGCGGGAGAGGGAGAAGCAGACTCCCTGCTGAGCAGGGAGCCCGATGCGGGACTCGATCCAGGGACTCCAGGATCATGACCTGAGCCGAAGGCAGTCGCTTAACCAACTGAGCCACCCAGGCACCCTAGCACACTTGCTTTTAAGCATTCTATCACTCTGACTCTAACTCAGGAAAAGGTCCTATGATCAAGGCACTTCTGTGTCTCCAGCACACTGTGTCCACTAGATGGTTCGTCACGTTCAAAACACAATAGAGTCAAATCAGATGATGAAATGACAGCAAGAAAGTATATTTATAAATGGACCTTTTTAAAAAAAACACACAGGCATACACATACATATTCTGTATCCGGGAATAGAATAACTAATGCTTATTTCCACTGAAATCGATATTGTCAATAATCATTTTAACTAAGATATATTAACATTATTATTATATGTGGAAATTTATAGTTGGCACATGTTTTCTTTATACATTAATGTATTAGAAGAATTTGTACAACATTTCTATGAGGTAGAAGATGGGCATTATTATTATTCTCATTTTACTTAGTGATTAAGCAGTTTTGTTGTAGGAACAAAGCTAGGAAGTAACCAAAATATCATTCAAATTTGTAATCTTATACATAAAATTCTATTCCTTTTCATTATGTCATATGGAAGGATGGGAGAAAGACCTGCAAATTCCAAACATAGAGAACAATCTATTTGTTGTCAGTTTCGATTTCTAACCCTCTATTCCTTCTAATTACTTTTTTTTGGTACTTAAAGTGAAATATACAAAGAAATGATACTTATTTTATTGAATACTTGACAAAAAGACCTCTCGATTCCTATGGATTTTATGTATAAATCATGCTATTCTTTTCTTAGGGAAGTTCAAAACAATGATGAATAGGGTATTCAGTAGTGTTTAACTAACACATACATAGGCTTCAGTTCATGTTCTAGATATTTACTTGATACAATTCCAGGTATATATAACTAAGAAAAAGCATTCACAAAGAGATAGTGTTTCATCCTCTACTTGAATTATGGGACTTGCAAGGCTACTATTTCCACGTATTTGTAGGAAATCAAACTGTTACTCACTGGGACTTATGACTAGAAAAATCACTTCAAATAAATGTAAGATTGTGATTAACAAAACTCTGTAAGACAAATGTCTAAATACGAATGTTTTCATTTTTGCTACAGAGTACATATAAACTGAAACTACTGAACAAGGATTGATATTCTTTACTGATGGTAGATATTAGTCATGGCTTATGTATTTTACTCCCACAGAAGAGGGTTTTCAGTATATTATCAAATAGGTGAGACTAGAGGAAGTTAAGACTTATAAAGGTATCCATTATTGCAAAACCATGCAACAGTCTACATTTTAATACTTCCAACGTAAATTCTATATCTCAAATAAGTTTTCTAAAAATATTTTAATAAAATGTTCTCTTACTATGGAGACTTGAAAGTTAAAACAAACTATTTTTAATATCACTCACTGTTTTGAAACAGAAATATGGATGAATATTTACATTTTTCATTGAATTTAAGTGTGAGATAGTTTCATAGCTTGCCACTAGGAATTGTACGCAAGTCATTGACTGAGACTCCATCATTTATATTCACTTTTAAAGGATTTTATTGGATCTACCTCTTGATCTTACTTAAATTGGTAATTTAAACTCTATTACTTTAAAAGCCAGCAAAACATGCCTGTTAGAGCTGAAGTTCAAACTTCAGTCAATAGAAGGGAAACACAGTTGGCAGATTCATGAACGTTGCTGTTATGCACAGTATAATTCAGGAAACTGTTCATTTGCATTACATGCTTTTAGTAAGTAAAACTTCCTGCTTTGATCTGTGTTGCATTTCATTTAACTTCCTGGTATCAAAAGCAACAGTTTGAAACAGGAAACTCTTATTTATTAAGGGCCTACAATCAAAGGAAAGCTTCTTACTTTAAAGTCAGATTTAGTAGTAAAAAAGTAAATTAAAATAGACTCTCTGAGTTTGTTCATTGTTTTCCTTCCTCTGGAGAATAGCCTGATTTAAGTTTTATTTGTGATTCTAGAATACATTTGTGAAATATTACTATTTATAACATTTTTCACTTAGAATACTAAGAACAGTTCCTGAAATATGTTTTAATATTTTAATCAAAAAAAGGTTTATGTGGTGAATAATTAATGTATGAATTAAATAAAAAGTGCTTTTTGTTTTCTTCTGGCTCAGAGGAGTGAATTAAAAAAAAATTCACATTTTACAAAGTTCATTTCAATGCCATCTTTAGAAAGAGCAATAATTTAAAAATCTTTTAAAATATTATTAATTCCAAAAGTAAAACAATTTTCATAACCTTTATTTAAATTTCATATAAAATATCTGTTGTAGATTTAGAAAAGTCCATTACATTGACTTTATTTGCAGATTTAAATTATTATTTTTTGTTTGTGTTCCAAACAACTCTATGCAAGCTAGCCATTTGATAACAGATGCATGAAAAATGAAATCCTTTCATAAAAACTTATATTGGAGATGCAAAGCTACTTTATCTGCTTCATATATAAGTTCAAAACAATGTATTTTCAAATAATATTTTTAGTAACAACAAAGTAAATCAATGATTATGATTTGTTCTTTCTGTGAAAATTCTCATGAGCTATATAATGATACCAAGTTATTAGCAAAAATTATTAGCCTATCTCCAGGTTTCAGTAGTTCCTAAGATATCTAATTATCAATATCCATTTCCTTTAAAGTCTCAGATATCCATCAGTGTAGAAGAGTGGGAAGACACCAAAGACTCCAAAGAACAAAGTCATCACCGAAGCAACCACCGCAACTCAACTTCCAGTGACCAGTCAGACCATCCCTTACTGCGGAGAAAGAGCATGCAGTGGGCCCGAAGACTGAGCAGAAAAGGTCCAAAACACTCTGGTAAAACAGCTGAGAAAATAACCCAGCAGCGACTGAACCTCTACAGGAGGTCAGAAAGACAAGAGCTTGCTGAACTTGTGAAAAATAGAATGAAACACTTGGGTCTTTCTACAGTGGGATATGGTATGCTCTTTAAAAGTATTGTATGCTATGGACTTGTGATTCTTGCCATAGTCTTTGTGTAGTTGGTTCAGATTTAGTAAGTTAAGAATCACATTTTTGTTTCACAGGCCAGTTTGAAGGAACTACTGACACATATCTAATACAGAAAATTATAATGATGACAGTAAAAGTAAATGCTAGAAATATTAAGTATTTGCTTAGTTCTCTAGGCACTCTGCTGAACTTATTATATGAATTATCTTTTTAATTTTCTCCAAAACTTTTCCACTTTAGAGATAAAGAAACTTAGTCAATAACTTGCTAATTAGCTTTTTAATAGCATGGCTGAGATTTATATCCTGTTCTGTCATGCTCTTACACACACACACACACACACACACACTCTCACACACTCACACACTCTCACACACACCCAAACCACATTTTATTCTAGGAACTGGGATAATATGAATTTGAGGCATTGGCAAGTAACTAAATGTACCAGTCACAAATGAACCAAATCCATAAAATTTGTTTAGTTTCTTGTGGTCCAGAAATAAAAGTCTACAAAAGCTTTAATTTGAAGCTCAAATAGTACTTGATTTCATATAGCGTAGATTGCATCAATAATTATTAAGTTCCTGTGTTGATCTATGATTGCCATATAGACCAAAAAGCACAGCTTAAATAAATAATGCGAAGATAATTTTAAAATATATTCTTTACTACTCTATGAATTTTATTTAAAAAAGAAATTTAGTCAACTTAGAGTAAAGCCAGATGATAAAGTGGTTTTTGTTTTATATATATAACTTGGGTAAACCAGAAGCTAAGATAATATAAATATCATGCAGGTTAAGGATAAAATGGAATGCATTCTATATTTGTCCCATCTCATCTTTATTATTAAAGTCTCAACTTGAAACAGTGTATATAGGGAGAAATTTTAATTATTGAATTAGGTAGAGTTTAAAAGAAGTTAACCTGCTAGAACTATGCAAGGTGCTTTATGTGTATTTTTTCATTACTCCTCATAACCCAGAGTGGATAAGTGTCCCACTTTACCCTCAGAATTTGAAGCTTAGAGCTTAAAGGCCTTGCTCAAGGGCATACAGTTGAAATGTGTTGGAGTCAGGATTCCATATGTAATTGAAATAATTATTTAGTACTTACTTAAACATAGTACAGACTAATCTGTTAGCAATAATTTTAATATAATCACACAAGGTCTTACGTTAAAGAGTAAATTCAAAGAAAAATTGATCTTCCTTTTAAAAACTATATTAATAATTCTTTGCTAATTTGATGACAGTATGATTGTATTTCTTATAGAACTATAGTCCTATATTTATGTGTACTTTTGTTAGTTATTATTCAGCTACTCTTTCTTTTTTTGGAAAGTTCTAGTAAATGATTGTTCATCCAAGTTCCAGCTGTGTTTCATGAACATTATAACTCAAGGCTGGTCCTGTAAGCAGTGTGGCAGATAACAGTTTGACTCTAAGAGACACAAAAATGCATGAACTGGCTGCATGGGAGAATCATCAGGGAACATATTATGTTTTTGCTAATGAAACTTCTATCAGGTACCTTGCATTTAGTTATTCTTGTGTTTTTTTTTTAATAAATCTGTTAATTTAATTCTCACACTAACTCTTACAGAAAAGAAGAATGGATATTGTCCACCTTCTTTTTTTCTCTCTCTTTTCATCTTTCTTTCTTCCTCTCTCTGTCCCATTCTAATCATCTATTCATCCATAGGTCCATCAATCCATCCTAAGGCCATGTACTAGCCACCTTTAATAACATAAAGATTATGAAAACAGGATTGGGATTTAACACATCATGAGCTTCTGGACTTCTCCATGTGTTCCTAACTCACAATAATTCATCCATCCAACAGATAATATTGGGCTACACTGGGAATAGAATAATGACCTATTCACATAGGACCTCTGCATTTTTGGAACTTATATTCTAGTATCAGCCAGTAGGCTCATTGAATTATTTAACCTCTCCAAGCCTCTTTTTATCACTGTGAAATGGAATTGATAATGTCTGTCTTATAAGTTTCTTGTGAGGGACAAATGGGATAATGAATAATAATGTACTGAGCCCAGAACTGGCATTCAGTTAATACCACAAATCTTCCATTTATCGATTTAAGTACTACTGTATGTACATCTGTACTTTATACATAAAAGGAGTAGATTTTTCTTTGCCCACCTCAGCCAAACCAAACAAAACAAAAACAAATTTTGTACCCTCAGGGGCAATATTGCCTCCATTGAGGATGCGTGCTTTAAAACAATTATTTTGCATGTTTGTCTTCCTTCCTTGAGAGAAAGGGAATATCTTGCTCATCTTTTCAACTTTGGATCCCCAATATATTACACATTTCCTGACACATAGGAACCCAGTAACTGCACATTGAATGTGTGAACAAATGGAGTGCTTACAGGTGAGAAAACAGGGTCTCAAATATAAATGATTTCCTAGCCTACTAGACACTCAAGTCAGTATTTTAACTTACGACTTTTGACTCTATGTCTCTTTGTATTTCCACTACACCACATGTTCTTTGTGCATATCATCAATATTCTATAGTGATTTATAGTTGAAAAATGTTTTTACATACATTAAAAAAAAATGCATGATGATTGATTTAACCATAAGTCATAATCTGCTTTTTTCTGAGTTAGGTCTGGCGTGCTCCAAAAGAATGAATAGATTACTTTTGACCTCTTGGATATGAGACATAAAGGAGAGGGAAAGGGAAGAGTCAAAAGACGACTCTTGAGGGTTTTCGTTTGAACAATTAAGTATATGGTGGTGACATTCACTGAGCTTAGAGAAAGAAGACAAATATGTTGGGGTAAAGATAATAAATTTAACCCAGTCCTAACTAGGCAATGTTGTAAAAGAAGCTGGATATCTGCTATCTGGTTCTCAAGAAAAAGAAATGAGATGTTATATAGACTTAAGACTCTATATGCTGATAGAGCATATGGATTTTAATTAAAATCGTAGGAGTAGATGAAATAACCCCTGGTAAAGGACTATAAGAGAACTTCGGAAAACATTTCAAGAATGTTAAGGGAAGAAGTATTTTTTTAAAAACAAGAGACTGAAATGTCTAGAACTGAATTACCCAAAATATGATAGTATGCTATCAATTGGTTACATGATTTATCATGACATTGATCCTTTATACTTTCAGAAGGCCATGTGGGGCCTGGGGTGGTCAGAGGCACTCCTCAGGCTGGTTACTTCCAGCCATAAGCAGTTTTGTCTGTTACCCCAATGTGAGTACAAATATCATTTGTTATATGTTCTATGATGTGAAAAAAATGTTGGAAAGTATTGGACTGAGATATAGGGGGCAATGATTAATAATGCCAAAGAGTGTCATTGAGTGATAGATCATTGATAGACCTTGGTAAAAGTAGTATCAGTTAATTAGTATGTGTGCAAGCCAAATTTGAGTAGCTTGAGGAATGATGTGAGGTAAGGATTTGAATATAGTGGATTTAAATATATTAGAAACCCCAAGGTATTGGAAATTTAATGTTCTATCTCATTGCTCCACCATTTATTGCTTCTATTGCCAAAATCATGTCACCGTACAAGATAGATGTGGGAACTCCAATTATTTTGTCCACATTCCATCAAGCAGGAAGGAGGGAGATTACCAGAGAAGGAAAGGTCTCTTCAATTAAAACATACTATCAAGTAATTGCACTCACCATTTCAGCTAAGTCCCATTGGCAGGGAATATGTCTTATTTTTGGTGGCCCAAATCTAACGTTAAAGAAGACAAGAAGAATTACTCTATTGAGAGACAACTGTCTGTCTGCCACAGCAGATATTTTTAAGAAGTTTCATTGTGAAGGAAAGGTGAGAATATGGAGTTAACTGGATGGGAAAGTGGAGAGGGAAGTGAGACTGTTTGTTTTGAAGAACAGAGAGATACGAGCATGTTTATTAAAATTGAGCCATTAATGAAGAAGTTGAAAATACAGGAAAAAGATCATAGTTGGAACCTTTTGCTTTGGTAATTGGAAATGAAGAAAAATACATGTTTTAAATGCAGTAAACTTGTAGGTATTTTGACAGGAAGGTAAGTAACATTTCATGTGGTATTTCATAACGCACGTTGATATGACCAATATTATTTTCTAAATCTAGAAATTCAATTCTGGAACATATCTGGCCCCAAGATTTGAGGGATGGAATTTGAAGACCTCTATATTTTGGTAAAATAGCTAAAGTGAAAATCTACAAATTCTGCTTGCTTTCCATTGAATTTTTTGGGGAAATTTCTTCACTATAATTTTTTAAAACTTCCCCTCAAAGTTCATGGCATTGTATACAACAAACTGGCCATGTGTTTTTGGGGCACATCACTATCGCCCTGAAATTCATGTTCTTTAACCCTCAAATGAGGATAATAAAGCCTTCCTAAAGGGGTATGGTGTAAAATAATAAAATGTATGTGAAAAAATGACTTTTTAATCTGTAAGCTATACTGCAAATATGAATAATTATACTTTTCTTTATGTTCATAACTGGCATTATTCTTCAGCAATCTATTTAGAATAGCTCTCACATTCACAAAACAAAATTATTCTTTCTAACTATTGACAGATTCTTAATGATTAGCTCACAGAATGGCGCACACTAGTGAGTATAAATTGGCAAGTAAGTCTTCCTAGTGTGACTGCTCCTACATGTGTTAGCCAATTTTGACATGGATTGTTGTAAGTTTCATACTGTTACTAAAAGATAAAATGCCAAGGTAGAAAAAAACCAAATCCTTTTAAGTGACAAAGAGATAACTACTAGTTATCCACTGGCTTTCATTACATCTATCAGAAGGTCTTAGTTTCTTTCTAAAGTAACTTTATAATTGCCTGAAATAATGGACAAATTAAACAAGTATATATTTTTTTTTTTTTTGATTGATTTTTTGTTAAAGATTTTATTTATTTATTTGAGACAGAGAGAATGAGAGAAAGAGAGCACATGAGAGGGGGGAGGGTCAGAGGGAGAAGCAGGCTCCCTGCCGAGCAGGGAGCCCGATGCGGGACTCGATCCAGGGACTCCAGGATCATGACCTGAGCCGAAGGCAGTCGCTTAACCAACTGAGCCACCCAGGCGCCCAACAAGTATATATTTTTTAAGACAATAAGGAGACTTAATCCTTTCATTCTCTTTCTTATGGGAAAGAAATAAGCAAAATTAACAAAAAGGACTGTTATTTCAACCCAAAGTTATGATAGATAAGGTAGTGGTAGTAGCAATAGTAATAGTAATAGTAGTAATAGTAGCAATCATCAACTTCTCATATTCTTTTGTAAATCAATTATCATTTTATGTAAGTTTTAAAAATTTTTTCCCAAAATCTTAGTCAGTAAGTCAGGTACCTTTTCTAGTACAAAATTATTTACAAATTTTCCTAAAGCAAATTACCAAAGAGGGAAAAGTTACCATAGCTAGATATTTCTTCAAGAATGGTGGAGGGTGGGAGGGATGGGGTGGCTGGGTGATAGACACTGGGGAGGGTATGTGTTATGGTGAATGCTGTGAATTGTGCAAGACTGTTGAATCACAGATCTGTACCTCTGAAACAAATAATACATTATATGTTTTAAAAAAGAAGAAGAAGAAGAAGATAGCAGGAGGGGAAAAATGAAGGGGGGAATCGGAGGTGGAGATGAACCATGAGAGATGATGGACTCTGAAAAACAAACTGAGGGTTCTAGAGGGGAGAGGGGAGGGAGAATGGGTTAGCCTGGTGATGGGTATTAAAGAGGGCATGTTCTGCATGGAGCACTGAGTGTTATACGCAAACAATGAATCATGGAACACTACATCAAAAACTAATGATGTAATGTATGGTGATTAATATAACATAATAAAAAAAAGAAGAAAAAAGAATGTTTTGCAGATTTTAGTACTTAGGAGGAATAATATAAGTATCTGAGGTCACTGTAACAAAGTCATCAACAATTTAGCATTTCAAAATTAATTGATTTTAAATTTTTATTATTTTTGAAATGTGTTGTTTACCTTTTTCCTATAAAAATGAGTATAAGAATATTGATATGCAAAATCAATATACTCCCAGTATAGATTCCCAGAATATGGATGATTTTATGTTACTCTGTATTTCCAGAACTGATTCTCATGAGGAGGCGGTCAGAAACAGAAGGATACATAGATGAGCTTGTTTTATGTTAATCTCATTCTGTATATAGAATATTAATAGAAAAAAGCAAACTCAATGGTTTTCTCAATAGATAAAATTATGAAGCTTTCAAAAGGGGTAATTGTTGAGCTGATAATGATTTCTGGTAAATGGAAATATTTGGGCAATGAATTTTTCATATATCCCTAAATTAAAACTATATAGTTTTGTTTCATGGATTTGTAACATGTCCTTCCCAGAACATTAAATGCAGTCACCTGCATTTAAATATACATATATTTTATCATTATGACTAGAAGTTCAAATGTGTTTTAGCATGTGTGTAAGAAGAATGTGGCCAATTTGAATAAAATGAAATATTTTTTACCATTGAGAAAAAAAGTTTATTGGTTGAATGAACTTTTACTCAATATTTTTTGAGAGGGCAGAGAATGGCTTCCTAATTGCATTAAGATAACAAAAAGAAACTTCCAGTTATGATGACTATTTATGTTCTCAATTTAAATAACTTGAAAAAATATAGATCAATAGTGTGCAGACTCTGGACAAAAGAAAGCATATAACTTTGTTACTTGAGGAAAGGGAATCAAATGAATTAAGACTTATACTGGCTAAAAGTCAATGAGATGGACCCAAAATAAAATATATATTCATATATATGAGCTTTTCCAGTAGAAAAATCAATCAACAGAAACAGATCCAGAAAAATGTGAATATTAAAGTAGCTATTACAGTATAGTTTATATGCTCAAGATGTAGAGGAACACAGAAGCATGATAAGGAGAGAAACTAAAGATATAAAAGAGACCATACTGAACCTCCTAGAGGTCAGAATTTATAAAAGAGACCATACTGAACCTCCTAGAGGTCAGAATTTATGATGCAGTATTAAAAATGAAATGTGTGCTGGATGACATTAACATCAGGATAACTGTTGCAGAAGAAAATATCAATGAACAATAAACTATCCAAAATGCAGAATAGAGAGGGGGAAAAAAATAAAAACCTTGAAAAAATAAAGAGTGTTACTTACTGGTGGGACAGTATCAAGTAGTCATGCAATTGGTGTCCCAGAAGGAAAGAAGAGAATAGATATTTGAAGAAATAATCACCAAAATTTTTCCAAATTTGATGGGAACTCTATTCAAGATCTTAGAAGCTCAATGAAGCTCAAGCCATATAACAAATGAAATAATGCCAAGATACAGTATACAAAATTGCTGAAAAACTTCAAAAGGAGCCAGAGAAAAAAGCCACTTTATGAATGAAAAACAAATACACTTGACTCTTGAGCAACACAGATTTGAACTATGCAGGTCCACTTATACATGGATTATTTTCAATAAATATACATACAATACTCTAAATGTGTTTTCTCATCTTTATGATTTTCTTTACAACATTTTTTCTCTAGCTTACTTTATTCTAAGAGCACAGTATATAATACATACAACATACAAATATATGTTAAGTGACTTTATTGGTAAGGCTTTTAGTCAGTAGTAGACTATCAGTAGTTAAGTTTGGGGGAGTCATATGCTACAAGCAGATTTTCTACTGCACAGGGGGCTGGCAACCCTAATTCTTGCCTTGTTCAAGGGTCAGCTGTACAAGGATGACAGTAGACTTCTTGACAGAAACTTTGCAAACCAAAACACAATAGAGGAATATCTTTGGAGTACTGAAAAAAATAGTTTGCCTAAAACTTTATACAAAATAAAAATATATTTCTAAAATAAAAGCAAATAAAGACTGTTTTAGACAAACAAAAGCTGAGAGAATTTGTCAACAACAGATCTGCACTATGAGAACTGTTAAAGGAAGTTCTTAAGACAGAAGGAAATTGATGCCAGGTAGAAATTTAGATCTAAAAAGAAATGGTAAGGGAGCCTGGCTGGCTCAATGAAAAGAGCATGTGACTCTTGATCTTGGGGTTGTGGGTTCTGGCGCCATGTTGGGTGTAGAGATTACAAAAAAAAAAAGATAAAAAGAAATGTAAATATTGAGAAAATATAAAATATATGTTCTTATTTTATACATTTTGTTTAAAGACAATTTACTGTTTCTAACAAACATTTTAAGATTTATAGAACATATAGAAGCAAAAATGTATGACAATAATACCTCAAATAATAGGAAAGTAGAAATGGAAATATAATTTAGTAAGCTTGTTATACTACACATGAAGTGGCATGTTATTTAAGCATAGCCACTGAGAAGTTAAGGCTGTATATTGTAAACCCTGGAGCAAGGGCAACAAGTATAGAACATCTGATTTTGTTTAAAAAAAAAAAAGCAACCATCCTTGCTTGTTTATGTATTATCTATGGCTACTTTCATTTTATAGTACAAACAATTTACTAAATACAACAGAGATCATATGGCCCAAAAGCCTGAAGTATTTACTACCTGGCCCTTCACAGGAAAACATTTGCCAAATGATGACCAAGAGAAACTACAAAATAACTAAATTAAAGAGATATAACAATGCCCAATAGTGCAAATACATTGGAATGATTATAAGAAGAAATTTTTTAAAATCTCAATTAATCCAAGCAAGGTAGAGAGGGGAGAAGAGAGGAACAAAAAACCATATGGGAAAAATAAAACACAACTGGCAAGAAGGTAGATTTAAACCCAACTATATTGATATTTATATTAAATATAAATGGACTAAACATTTCAATTAAAAGACAGAAGTCATCTTATTAGATTAAAAGAGGCAAGATTCAACTCTGTATTGTGTATGAACCCACCAAAAATTTAAAGAAACAAACAGGTTAAGAGTAAAAGCATGAAAATACATATTTCATGCAATCATAAATCCAAAGAAAACTGAGTGGCTATAAAAATATTAAAGTAGATCCATGCTGTAACATGGATGCTTGATAAACATGTGAAGAAGATAAAAGCCACACAGAAACACACTGCATACTTCTAGAAAAGTCATTGTTCCTAGAAATCACTGATTGCTAAGGTTTGGGAGTAGGAGGAACAATTGACAATAAAAGGGCAGGAGGGACCTTTTTGGCATTATGAAAATGTTCTCTATCTTAATTCTGGTATAAGTTGCATTACTGTATGCATTTATCTAGACTCTGTGCACTTGGAACTAGTGAATTTCTTTTTTTTTTTAACCAGCAAGTCTATGAAGTAAACAGAACAGTGATGATTATCCTAAGATAATTTAAATGTTATGCTTAAAATCATATGGGAAGTTTACAGTTAACTTATAAGTAAACCTATAACTAGAGATGCCTACTCCTCTTGTGAAGATTGTATCTACATAGCATACTGCCTTTCAAGAAAATTGCTTAAAAGGTGTATGAAGACAAGGACTTTGCCTACCTTTTCATTACTCTGTCCCCAGATTTAGCATTGTGACTCTAATCATGTCCAGTTAACATTATTAACTGACTAAACTGAAGAACAAAATAATACATGTGTGACAAGTTATGATTATTAACTGTCATAAAAATGCCTCCTATAAATCATATGGAAATACTACAGGAGAGCTATAAAATTGGAAAACATGTTATTTTTAAATTGTTCAGGTAATATGTTCAATATATTTTTCTTCAATCTCATATTATTTCAGGTGAAGTATCTTTAAATTTAAAGCAGTGTGTTCAGTTGTTAAAATGAAAAAATAAAACAAATAAATATGGTCTTTCCAAAATCTTTTAGACTTTCTGTAGTATATTTATTCTACTTTTTCAGATTATCAACTAGAATCATAGTTTTAAATTTAGAAGTACTTCACCTGAAAACATATAGCACACATTTGAAAAATGTAATTAATGTTCTATTTAAAAATAGGTGTGCCTATAACCCTTACTTTGTAAACAATCTGTATCACTTTGGCCCACATCACTTAATATGGAATATCTGTCATAATATTTTGAAAGAAAATAGCATTTATTGAGCAAGTCCCATTCACTGGGATACACAAAAACCTCTGAAAGTCAGTACTTGGTGGGGCAGGGAGGGGCACACACAGCAGAGAAAGCATTTTAACAAAGCAAAACTGGACTTTACACCATTGAAAAAATATGTTCTTAGACATTATTCACTTTTACTTTTATTAATTTTGTTTTTGAATTCTCTATCATATTAAAAAAATTGCAAGGGGGTTTTGGTCTTTAATATTTATAAAAGGTAGTAGATTTTAAAAGGTTAGGAAATATTGAATACTGTATTTTAAAAGGAAAATTGGGCCTACAAGAACTAGTTTTGTGTATGAAGCTTGTAAGTGATGGAATAGCTCTTGACAGAGTTGAAACTGAACAATTTCTGAAGCTTGGCTTTATATCATGCTACTTGTTTCACTAATTTGAAACAATACTAAATTGTTCTAATTCTAATCTTGATTTCTTAATGGTTTATATAAAGGGAGGTTAAGAGAGTCCTGATATTCATCTTGTGTATCACAAAATAGTTCTAAATTATTGGAAAGTAATGAAAATTATTTTAAATAGAGGTCATTAAATAAAATGACTGTTTTATCCTTATCTCTAACCATGTTTTCCCCCCAAAAATAGACTGGTAAGTTCAGTAAAATTGACAAAATAGTTGTATTCATAAGCATAGCTTGGTACTAAACTGAAATACATGAGCAAATTAGGTCAACACTATAAAAATAGCCAGTTTTATAGCTGGATAACATGTAACGTGTTTAGAAGTTCAGAAGAGGGAAAAATGAAATCATTGCTGGGTTATGCTATTACTGATTATTTGGATTATTGGACTATGTAGAAGAAGTCAGCACTTGTGCAACTGGGAGTATTTCCCTCAATAAGGTATTTCTTGTAGTGACTGAGGAAAAATATACCGTCAGTCTAGTACAGCATCAATATCTTCATCTTTATTTGCTTTTTGCATCAGCATCCATATATGCTGTTGTATCTCCCTTCTAAAACAATCTCAGTCTCTCCTTTCCTCCCTCCCTTGTTCCTCCCTTCCTTCTTCCCCGTCTCTCTCCACCTCTACTCTCTCAGGTTCTCTAGCTGTCTTTTCTTCCCTCCTTCCAAATATCTTCCATTTCCATTGCTCCCAAGCCACCATCATCTTTCACCTGGGTTTCTATATTGTTTGTCTACTCTTCCTGAACCCAGATTTGAGCCACTAAAGTCAATTTTCCACAGAGCAGCCAAGTAAGGTAATATATTCAATAAGAAATTAGATCATACCACTTAGTCTCCCACCCTTGTAACCCTCCCATGACTTCCTATTGCTTTTAGAATAAAATTTGAGCTTCTGATCAAGGTCTGTAAAGCCCTAAAGGATCTGCTCCTAGTTTGACTTTTCAACATTGTCCCCAATTAATCTCCTCCTTGCTCACTTTAGTCCATCCACAAGCGCCTGCTTTTTAACTCAACCATCTCAGCTTTCCCATTGATGTTCTCTTTGAACACTTTTTCTTTCCTGTCTTTGCATGCTAACACCTTCATATCGCAATACCTGTATGGTTATTATTTACAAGTTATGGATTGATTTTGCCTGCTACAATAATAGGAAACCTTTATATAGCACTTGATATAAATGAGGCACTGATTCTAGGAACTATATATTTATATTGTTACTTTTAAATTATATTTATTATTCATTTATAATTTAATTTGAACAATAACCTATGAGATAGTACTATTGTTTCCCCCCCCCCCCCCATTTTAGAGCACAAGAAATTAAAACGGCACAAGAGATTAAAAGAAACTAAGTAATTTGCCTAAGGCCTCAACATGAGTAACTGGGAAAGCTGGATTTCAATGCAGGCACTCTGGTTTCAGAATCTCTGTTCTTAACTGAGCCTCTTATTGATACCTTTGTATTATTTAGAATGTCTCTTTAATTACGTAACACGTAATGGATATGTTGTTAGAAATATTTAGTGAAATCTACACCATCATATGTAAAATTTCAATTTCTTTCTGATCAAATTTATTCTCCTTATTTAAAAGTACTCTTAAGGGGAGCCTGAGTGGTTCAGTCATTAAGCATCTTCCTTCGGCTAAGGTCATGATCCCAGGGTCCGGGACTCAAGCCCCACATCCATCATCCATCAGGCTCCTTGCTCAGCAGGAAGCCTGCTTCTCCTCTCACACTCCCCCTGCTTGTGTTCTCTCTCTCGCTGTCTCTCTCTCTGTCAAATAAATAAATAAAATCTTTAAAAAAATTAAAAAAAAATAAAAGTACTCTTAAAATTCTTCAACAGGAAATATTTTGTAAGAAAAGTAGGCGTATAAATCCATTTCCTTTCTAATGTGATCTCTTGACATGAAACATTCTAAGCAAAATATTTGCTCTATGGAGATTTTGATTTAATAATTGCATGTGCTAATTAATACAGCGAAATAAATTTCTCGGTAAATACTACTAGAAATTTTTTAATTTGACTCTATACAATTTCTTTTAAAGTTTTCAATATTTTGGTACATTTATTTTAATTTTTCACAAGAATAGCTTCATTTAAGATAATTATATCAATGATTAAATAATTTTAACAAAACAATATAAATATGTAATGATATAATGATTTTTATTTTGCCAGGGTCAGAGATTACTTGTCAGGAACACATCGAATATGCTCACAACAGATTTTTTTAGCACGTATTTTCCTGATAGGAAATAGAATATTGATTCTGGCTCATGAACCAAATATTCCAAAGCAATTTTATTTTATTCACTAAATATGTTGTAGTTTTGGTAAAGAGCCTTATTTAATTCACTGGGACTTGTCACCACCAATGATGATGATGATGATGATGATGATGATGATGATGATGATGATGATTATGGTAGGAAACTTACCACAGTTTCCCTCCCAGAATTCAGAAATAACAAAAAAATAAATATAAGGAATGACCGATAGAGAGTAATACCAGACTTGGCACTGATAAAACTAGATCGTTGAATATGGTTTTGATATGTGACCACAATAGGTTTTTAAAACCTTGCTTTCTAATTTTTTTTTTTTATTTGGCAGAGAGAGGGAGAGAGACAGAGAGAGAGGGAACACAAAGCAGGGGGAGTGGGAGAGGGAGAAGCAGGCTCCCCGCCAAGCAAGGAGCCCGATGCAGGGTTAGGGTTAGGGGACCCTGGGACCATGACCTGAGCCAAAGGCAGACGCTTAAGGACTGAGCCACCCAAGCACCCCTAAAACCTTGCTTTCTAATTCTTAACCACAGAGTCACAAAGAGGAGAATGAACTGTAAGATTTCCAACAAAGCAGCATGACAGAGAAAAAGCAGATAGAATTAACTCTACAGCAAAGCAGACATGAAAGACCAAGAGAGAATAACTTTGAACTCAGCAATTTATTTTAATTTCTTTTAACCTAACACTGAGGAGAAGTCAGCGAGGGGTGGGGGTGGGGGGGAGAGTGTGGGGAAAGAAACCATGAGTGATGAGTTCTGATTGTGTAACCCATGTCTTGATATAAATCATATAGGACCACTGAACTGAGCACATTAACAAAACATTCCCTTCAATTTCTGGAGTGCATGGAAACATGAAAATCTTCAGAATGATAAATAAAACAGACTACTTGAGCAGAAAAAAATATCAGCACAATAGTTATATCTACTGCTGTAAAGTTCTCAGTTATCTCCACAGTTTTTACACTTGTAACAGGCAAACCAAGTCACCGATATATCTTGACTTCATGCCAGAAGACAAATGAGTACAACATTATGTTAATAATCAAGGAAAGAGGTTGGGTATTGATATTGACTGAGAAGTTATTTGTTAAAATTGTTTTCTCTAATGCCATTGTTTAATAATGTTCACTGTTTATACGAGAAATTTCAAGAATGCCACTGTTTATATAAGAAATTGAGTTATACATAGCCAAATGAGATGGAGATTTTCTAGTAGACCTGATACATTTTAGAGTATCCTGCTTAAGTCTCTAGAATGTACTATGGATCTGTTCCTTTGTACAGCATTTATGGAAATTCTCATAAGGGGAAGTTTCTCAAAAAGTATAAATAAATCAAAATTGCTTTTTATATAGAAAAAGGACCTTGGTCATCTCCTGCCAGTACAATATGTTTTGAGTTGGAATTTTACCTTATTTGAAGTAAGCTCATCATTTTATATTCATTGGAATTCTGAGCTCCAACTGGTTGAGTTAGCCATTTACCCCTAGGTATAATGGACAGGTTTAAAATACAGGGTACAAGTAAAAATACAGGATTCTCAGTTAAATTTGAATATCAGATAAACAGCATATAAATGTTTTAGTATAAGTATGCCACAAATAGTATTTGGGACATATTTATACCAAAAAAATGTTAGTTTTTATCTGAAATTCAGATTTCACCAGGCATTTCCTTTTGGCCTGACAACCCTATCCCTCTGACAGGATACAATTCCTGTGTCCACCCTAAAGATATACAAACAAATATGTTCCTTTTTTAAAATATAAATTTGATGATCTTAGGATTATAATAGTTTTACTTGCAAACTTAGGGTAAGTTTGATTACACTGCAGTTTATCTTCCTTGTAAGATAAGGATGTTCATTTATAGACTTTAAAAATAGGACACATCTGCATGGCAACTTAAACTATCATGACTGAAAATATTATTAAATTTTACATATTCAAGTGATAAGCTTCTAGTTAGATGAACATAGTGGTAGACATTATTTAACAAAAATGATACAGATTGTCCAGGGCAGGAAATTATCAGAGTCAACTATGTTGGCCTAAAAAAGACCTGTATTTTAACTTTATGCATTTGAGTATTGATGTATCTCCATTGGTATGAAATATATTCTTAGATTTTGGATCAAACTGCAAAATTTAGTACCTTGTTTTAGGAACCAAGCTTATCTGCAACTGAAGTGGCCAAAAGGATACCATGTATGGCTCTAGAGCAGGATTTTGAACAGTACTCTCAACAGCCTAAAAATGTCACCCTTGGGAGGATTAATGTTTATTGAAGTATGTGTCCACATGGCTTTACATTTACATCTTATCATAGCTTGGCAGCTAAAAAATTGAGATCTCAAAGCTGTTTTCTTTTTCAGTGTCCTATATAATATCAAGTTCGCTCTCCAAACTTGAAGGCTGACAATGTTTTCAGAGTGAATTGAAAAAATTAAAAAGACAAAGCCTTTTATTTTACAAATACATATTGTTTTAGAAGAACAACAAATAATTTAGTAGTACACCTCCCTTGAAACTTACAGTTAATTCTGCTCTGCAGGAGTCTTTGTATTTTGCGAAAACATTAGGATGGCTTATATCAGGTATATCCTATAACAATGTGAAACATTTAGAGCCTTCAAGGTTTTTAGATACATTTCTGTTGTGTTTTTTAAACAGGATGTCATCAGATGACTTTTCACAGAATTTCTCATATGAATATTAATATCTGGCCATCTATAACCACAATTATTTTTTATAACTGAGAAGACATAATAAATTAATAAACATCTTGTCTAGATATTTCTTTAATAGAAATACTTTTTCAGTGTAATAACTTAAAGGATAGAATATAACTGTAGTTGTTCTGAACAGAATTAGATACTTTATTTTTATCATCTGTTGGGAAAAAAAATGAGTACCTGTCAGATATTTCCAATGACAGTAATTTGAAAATAGTCAAAGTTATGTACACAATCATGCTGTGGGCAAAACTATAGGAAGTTCTCATTGACAGCTGTATGGTTTGAAGATTAGATGCTCTACAGTAATTCCTGTAATTTTCTGTAAGTAGTATAACAAACTTGGCATTTATTTATCTTCTAGATGAAATGAATGATCATCAAAGTACCCTCTCCTACATCCTGATTAACCCGTCTCCAGATACCAGACTAGAGCTGAACGATGTTGTGTAAGTTGATCTCCTATTTCACATAAGGCATTTATTTTTAGAAAACCAGTAATTTATTTATTTCTATATTTTTGTTTCCACCATTAAAGTCCCTTATTTCTTGTTTCATAAATGCTTATAAACTTCAAGTCTAATTTTTATGTTCAATAAATAAATGCATTTTATGTATTTCTCTGTGTAATACTGTAAAAAAAAACGCATTGTAGAATTGTGGAGGTATAAAAGAAGAAAATAGCAGCAAGAATTCTGTATTCTGTGAGCTCATATATATTTGGAGAAATAAGAGAAAACATGCAGAATAATAAGAGAACAGCTCAGAGGAAAACCTGAAATACTCCACATTATCTAGTTCTAAATATCTTAAGTGTTCCCAAAAGCTCTAAGTAAAATAAGTCAAAACGCTTACTAGGAAAATGTCTATGGTAGTAACTTGGTTAATCAAAAACTCTGTGCCATGCATGTACAATTGCATTAGTGTTTCCTTAAAAGTGTGATATAGAGATAAGACATTTTTCCTGATTTCAAAGTCTTACACTCTAATTAACAAAATAAAATTTAAACATAAAAATTTAATAGCAATATATAATATGACTTTTTTACTAATGAATTAAGCATCAACTGAGTGAAACAGTGCTTTTCTAATTTCAAAGAGGAAGACATTATTGTGAGTTACAGTGATTACAGAGGATATAAGGATTTGAACTAGACTTTGAAAAGTAGATAAGATTTGTGTAGGTGGAGAGCACAGGACATTCCAGAACAGGGAAATGGCTAGAGAAAATGTACTAAGTGGGGATTGCATAATGTGCTTCATTTGGCAATACTACAGAGTCCAGTTTGACCAGAGTAAAAAAGCTTTGTATTACTAGCATGTCTGTTGTTCACTAAACATAATATTGGAAACGTGTATTAAACCTGACTCTGGAAGGACTTTAGATAACAAAATAAGGAGTTTAAACTCAGTTTAAACCTTATAGGCAAGGGGAGGTACTTAGATATATGAACAAGAAAGTAGCGAGATTTTAGAAAAGGCATTTTGACCGTTAATGGTGTAAGCCTAGGGGAGAAATATCTAATATGGATTTGCCCTTGAGGTCCATGGTCCTGAGGCTGAGCAGGATCAAGAGCTACTGAGCTAAGGTAGCTAATTCCAGATTGCATTACTGACATAATACAAATACCAAAGATCCAAAAGTTTTGGTGGGTGTGAGGTCAACAGGATGTGTTTGTATCTATAATCAGGAAAATCAGGAATAAAGTCAGAGACTAAGAGGACTGAGAATATTCTGTGATGCAGAGTATAAATGGATCCATGCAAGTGGTTTAAACTAAAGCTAGTAATATGCCAAGAATTAGAAGGCTACCTTTATATATTTTGTGGGAGGTTTTGCCTGGGATGGAAAGGATATATATATATCCAATATTACACTGTATATTAACTAACAAAATTTTTAAAAATTTCAATATGTATACATATATATATATATATTTTAAAGAGCATTGCAAGAAGTAGAATTTATTGGCAGGATGGATTAAAGTTGAAATAGGCATGAAAATAGGGAAACCAGTTAAATTGCTGTTAGGAAAGTATGAGGAAGATAAGAATCTCTCATAGCATTAGGATAATGGATTGTAAAGGGAGGCTTCTATGTAGATACACTTAGGAAGGCAAAGAGTAAGACTTGTCATTGGTGTGAGAATTGGAAAAGAAGAAGTCTAACATGACTTTAAGATTTCAATACTATAGAGAACCCAGAAGTGGACCCACAACTATATGGTCAACTAATCTTTGACAAAGCAGGAAAGAATGTCCAATGGAAAAAAAGTCTCTTCAACAAATGGTGTTGGGAAAACTGGACAGCAACATGCAGAAGAATGAAACTGGACCACTTTCTTACACCATCCACAAAAATAAATTCAAAATGGATGAAAGACCTAAATGTGAGACAGGAAACCATCAAAATCCTAGAGGAGAACACAGGCAGCAACCTCTTTGACCTCAGCCCATAGCAACTTCTTATTAGACATGTCACTGGAGGCAAGGGAAACAAAAGCAAAAATGAACTATTTATTGGGGCTTCATCAAGATAAAAAGCTTCTGCACAGCGAAGGAAACAATCAACAAAACTAAAAGGTGACAATGGGAGAAGATATTTGCAAATGGCATATCTCATAAAGGGTTCCAAAATCTATAAAGAACTTACCAAACTCAATACCCAAAAAACAAATAATCCAGTTAAGAAAGGGGCAGAAAACATGAAGTATTGCTTTTCCAAAAAAAAAAACATCCAAATAGCTAACAGATAACATGAAAAGATGCTCAAAATCACTCATCATCAGGGAAATACAAATCAAATACAAATCAAATACAAAAGATAAGATGATGAGATACCACCTCACACCTGTCAGAATGGCTAAAATTAACAACACAAGAAACAAGAGGTGTGGGCAAAGATGTGGAGACAGGGGAATCTCTTGCACTATTGGTGGGAATGTAAACTGGTGCAGCCACTCTGGAGAACAGTATGGAGGTTCCTCAAAAAGTTGAAAGTAGAACTACCCTACGCTCCAGCAATTGCACTACTAGATATTTACCCAAGGGTACAAAAATACAGATACAAAGGGGTACATGCACCCCGATGTTTATAGCAGTATTATCAACAATAACCAAACTATGGAGAGAGCCCAAATGTCCATCAACTGATGAACAGATAAAGAAGATGTGGTATATATATATATACGTATATATATATATATGTATATATATATACGTATATATATATTTTTTTTCTTTAGATACATGTCTAGAAAGCATATAGAAATATAGTATATATATATATATATACGTGTATATATATATAATGGAATATTATTCAGCCATCAAAAGGAATGAAATCTTGCCATTTGCAACAATGTGGATAGAGCCAGAGTGTATTATGCTAAGTGAAATAAGTCAGCCAGAGAAAGGCAAATACCGTATGATCTCACTCATATGTGGAATTTAAGAAAGAAAACAGATGAACATATGGGAAGGGGGAAAGGAAAAAAAGGAGAGAGTGAAACAAGCCATTAGTGACTTTTAATGATAGAGAACAAACAGGGTTGATGGATGGAGGTGGGTGGGGGGTGGGCTAGATGGTGATGGGCATTAGAGGGCATTGTTGTGATGAGCATTGGGTGTTGTATGTAAGCGATGAATCAGTGAATTCTACTCCAGAAACCAATATTACACTGTATATTAACTAACAAATTTTTAAAAATTTCAATTCTATGTGATGGCCAAATAAATAAATAAATGCTGGTTCACTGAAGCAAATCAGAATAGGGAGGCAGTTTTCTAGGAAGAAAAGGGGAATTTTTGGCTGTGGAAAAAAAGAAATGATGAGTTTTCTATTATGAATAAATTTGATATGAACATCCAAAAAAAAAAAAAAGATGGTGAGCTAGAGTTTAGATACATGTCTAGAAAGCATATAGAAATATAGTACTGGAGCTTTGAAGAGAAGCTAGTTATGTAGAAAATATTGATTTTTCATCTTCCAGATGAACAAAACTAAAAAAAAAAAAAAGAATGATTTTAGGGTAGAAAGATAAGTATGTTTCAAAAACTTCATAGGAAAATACCTCAGCAGGAATAACTTTAACCCAAAATCAGTGTGAAAACAATTTATAATGCACCTCAAATACAACTAATTAGTATAGTGCTTTATATTGCCATCTGATAATTCTGGTTAGAATATTAGAGCTTTAGGGAATGAGATTCATGATAATTTCACCTGCTTGAATTCTTTTGTGTGTGTGTGTGTGTTATTGGTACATAGTATTATTTTCTTTTTTTTAATTTTATTTTATTATGTTATGTTAATCACCATACATTACATCATTAGTTCTTGATGTAGTGTTCCATGATTCATTGTTTGCGTATAACACACAGTGCTCCATGCAATATGTGCACTCCTTAATACCCATCACCAGGCTAACTCATCCCCCCACCCCCTCCCCTCTAGAACCCTCAGTTTGTTTCTCAGAGTCCATAGTCTCTCATGGTTCGTCTCCCCCCTCCGATTCCCCCCCCTTCACTTTTCCCTTTCTACTATCTTCTTCTTTTTTTTAAAACAAATAATGTATTATTTGTTTCAGAGGTACAGATCTGTGATTCATCAGTCTTGCACAATTCACAGTGCTCACCATAGCACATACCCTCCCCAATGTCTATCACCCAGCCACCCCATCCCTCCCACCCCCCACCACTCCAGCAACCCTCAGTTTGTTTCCTGAGATTAAGAATTCCTCATATCAGTGAGATCATATTATGCAACCATCAAAAAAACATGAAAGCTTGCCATTTACAACCACATGGATGGAACTAGAGGGTATTATGCTAAGCGAAATAAGTCAATCAGAGAAAGACAAGTATCATATGACCTCACCTGCTTGAATTCTTAAGGCAGCTGTCAAAAATTATGTCCAGTGGTGATGTTGAATTTGTGGAGGACTTTAAGTTACATGAAAATATTTATGATGCATTGGCATTTAACTGCCCATCCTGGAGACTTCACTTTGTATATTACTATAATAAAACAAAACTGCTCTGTTTTTCTTGCGTCCGTATTTATACATGTCTTCCTTCCTTTAAACCTACAAAATTGGGCAATTTTTATTAATTTTCCATCCTCTCTATAATCCCAACCTTCTTATGCCTCCTTTTCAAAGTAGTAATAATTATATTGACTATGTAATTTTTTAAAAAGATTTATTTATTTATTTTAGAGAGAGAGAGCGTGTGGAAGGAGGGGCAGAGGGAGAGAATCTCCAGCAGACTCCCTGCTGATCATGGAGCCTGACACGGGGCTTGATCCCATGACCCATGAGATCATGACCTGAACCAAAACCAAGAGTTGGACACCCACCAGCTGAGCCACCCAGGCACCCCAATTCATAGTGTTTTTTAGGGAGTTATGCTTACCTTATTCATATTTCATAATAAATTATAAACTTTTGAACCTAATATAATTATTTCCCATGATTATTTTTGATGGAATGGAAAGATATTGTTAACCTTTTGAGTCTATAAACATGTCCTTTCATTGAATAGATGTTTATAATTTGAAATAATTCCCTCCAAATTTAAACTTACAAATAAAATATGTATGTTACAATATGTATTTTACATGTAAAATAAACATGATATTTTCTGCCTTGTGGATACTCTTATTTTTTTATTTGTTTAAAGCTAAAACATCAGCTTGACTGCTATAAAAAAACCTTTTTTTTTTTTTTTTGCAATGATTTGAATTTGTGGCCATTGAAATAATTAAGTTTTACTATAACTGGAGCAATGATAAATATCACGAAAAAAAAAAAGCCTACTGTGACAAGTAGTACATAAATACATATTTAAGAAACTATTTTATTAGACTCATAGGTTTAGTAGTGATAATAAAGAAGCAACTTTTGCAGCTTTATCAATGAATTTGGGGGTAATAGATTATATCATACCTTTTGGTTTCCTAAAAAATTTCTTTCAAAAGTTCATTTTAAATAAAGGGGCAACTTTAATTTGATTCAAAGACTAATAAATAACTAGGTGATTGGTGTTAAACAGCTTAACATTCTTGAAAAAAATGAAAATCAAAATACAAAGTATCAAATTTTGTTGGATGCAGCAAAAGCAGTTCTAAAGGTAATAGCAATAAATGCATATATTAAGAAATTAAAAAGATCTCAAATAAACAACCTAACTTTACATCTAAAGGAACTAGAACAAGAAGAACAAACAATGCCCAAAGTTAACAGAAGGAAAGAAATAATAAGTCAGAACAAGGGGTTCCTGGGTGGCACAGTCGGTTAAGCCACTGACTCTTGGTTTTGGCTCAGGTCATGATCTCAGGGTCATGAGATCAAGCCCCATCTTGGGCTCCTCACTCAGTATGGAGTCTGCTTAAGACTCTTTCCCTCTCCCTCTGCCCCTCCCCCTGCCAATAAATAATCTTTAAGAAAAAACTGAGAATGAAAATAAATGAAATAGAGACTAGAAAAATAATAGAAAGGATCAATGAAACTAAAAGCTAGTTTTTTGAAAAGATAAAGCTGACAAATCTGTAAGTAAAAATAAATTTGCCATATGATCCAGCAATTCCACTTCTGGGTATATTATCCAAAGGAAATGAAAACAGGATTTTGTTGAGACATGTACACTCATGTATATTGCAGCATTATTCACAATAATAGATACAGAAACAACTCAAATGCCCATCAGTGGATGAATAAATAAGAAAGATGTGGTATTATACATAGTGGATATTATTCAGCCATGAGTAAGGAAGATATCCTGCCATTTGCAACAACATAGATGGACTTTGAGCACATTATGGGAAGTGAGGTGTCAGAGAAAGACAAGTACTGACTGATACCATTTATATATGGAATCCAAAAAAAGTCAAACCCATAAAAAAAATAGGTGGTTACCAGGGGATTGGGAGGTGGGGGATTAAGATTGATGGTGTTTAAGGGTCCAAGCTTATAACAAGAAATAAAGATAGAGATCTAATGCATAGTATAATGAATATAGCTAATAATAACGTACTATAATGATGTAATATGATGAATATTGTTTCAAGGGCAATCATATTAAAATATATAAATGTATCGGGGCACCTGGGTGGCTCAGATGGTTAAGCGTCTGCCTTCAGCTCAGGGCATGATCTCAGGGTCCTGGGATCGAGCCCCATATCAGGCTCCTGGCTCAGTGAGGAGTTTGCTTCTCCCTCTCCCTCTGCCTCTCTCCCCTGCTCATATTCCCTCTCTCTCTATCTCTCTCTTTGTCACATGAATAAAAAAAAAATTAAAAAAAATATATAAATGTCTCAAACTAACATGTTGTACATCTTTAATTTACAAATTGGAACATGTTCAATTTATCAAATAAAAAGTGCTTAATGTTCACATTAGTTTTCTTCATCAATCTACAATGCTAGTGATATTTAAAGTAATTATAAAGCAGTGTGCATAGACAACAATATCCAGTTAAGGATTCAAGGACATTAATTCCACCTTTTATTTGATCAGAGAAAATAGACTGTAGTGCTTTAATTTGCCTTTTCTCATTTTCATTAAGGAACATATTTTATGAATAATTTTCCTTTAGTTTTTAAGAGGAAAAGTACAATCTTCATTAGAGTTCTCCCTTTAAATTAGGTTTTCTGCTTATTTTTTCTATCTCCCAAATTATTATAAAACTATGAATTCCTAATTTCATTTGCATCTGAAACAAGGCTTTGTTCAAATGCTGCATTACATGCATTTACTTTCCTCCTCTCTCAGCAAACTGTCAGTGGCTTTCCACTGCCTTTGGAACAGAAATCGAACCTACTTTGTCCTGAAACTTAAAAGTCTTTCGTTAGCTGTTTTCTACTTTTCTTCCTGAATTTACGTTCCGCTATTTCCTGGTTTAGCCATTCTCCCGAAGTCAAACTCATTTTCTAAAGAGATCAGGAGCAAGCTTAGAGAGAGAAGCTCAACTCAACCTTCTCAGTAAAGTATTCCCTAATTCTCTTTTTTTTTTTGTCTTCCTGTGATGTTTGGAATTTATTTTTCTTGTTTATATCTGCTTTTTAAATTAAACTCTACTAATCTTGTGCAGGACAGGGTTAGGGTTTGTGACTTTTTGTATTCCCAGTTCCCAACACAGTATTCCAGAGAAGCTCAGGAAGTGGAAGCTCATGTCATATAGAGTCTGAAGTAAAACATCTCTCTTAAAACAAATTCTAACATTATTGAAATGTATGAGTTTGGCAGATGAACATTTTCCCATTTACCAGTAGAACGAATTAAGAATTATTTTTTATTCTTTTTTTTTTTTAAGATTTTATTTATTTATTTGACAGAGAGAGACAGCGAGAGAGGGAACGCAAGCAGGGAGAGTGGGAGAGGGAGAAGCAGGCTTCCCGCGGAGCAGGGAGCCCGATGCGGGGCTCGATCCCAGAACCCTGGGATCATGACCTGAGCCGCTTAATCAACTGAGCCACCCAGGCGCCCCATTATTTTTTATTCTTTTGTATAATTGCTCACCGTTGCAGAACCTGAATTTTAGATTAATTTCTAGATAGTTAAAAGGTTATCTCTGCATATTATTCTTCAGAGCATGTATCAAATGACTACTTTTTTAGAATCCTGAAATATATAAATTAAAAAGACTATAGAAATTATTTAGATCAGATTTATTTATGAATGATAAAAGACTAAGAGCAGTTAAGTAATAGAAGGATCATAGCTGAAATTTAGGTCTCCTTGTTAGAAAAATAGCCAAAGAAAGGGATAATAAATCAACAGGATAGTAAAGTAAAACATAAAGTTTTGATAAGATGAAGGTGGTGAAACAGACCATAACTAAAAAATAATAATTCTTGATTCATCAGCATACATCATCATAATCTGCTTAGGTACAGAAACAAGACAAGTCCTGCCAAATTGTATAGGCCGAGTAAAAAGTGAATCCTTCTACGGATGCTATGCATAGACACAGTTTAGATCACCTAAAAGCTAAATACGTTTGAAGCAGCAGTCTAAGGTGTAAGTGTGAATTAGTTTTGCCTTTATGTACTCTTATAGTTATTTGCTTTGTTTTCTTTTCCTAGATACTTAATCCGACCAGATCCGCTGGCATACCTTCCAAACAGTGAGCCCAGTCGAAAAAACAGCATCTACAATGCCGTGGCTCAAGACTCTCGGGAGGAAACTCAGCTTTGATAAAAGGAAAATAAGAGACCCTTTTTCCCTACAAAAATCTTGCTTGAAACCACTCTAAATCTTAGGGAAAGAATGAGTGGTGCTGGCATGAAAGAAACATGATCAGAATATATTCAGTTCTCTCGTATTAAAAGCAATCTATTCTCTTAGAAGTCTAGATTATTTGAAATTTAAAGTATTGCTTATTGGTACTCCTCCTATTAATCTGAAAGACATCAATGGAATGATTTTAAAAACCTAAATTAAAACCAAAAATTTAAATCGGGTATTTGTTTGACAATAACCCAAACTGTACGAAGCTAATATTTAAAAGTATTAAGGTTTTATGAAAGTAAACTGAAAATCCAACTATATTTGGTGCATCACAATGGACATAGAAGATTGTGGCTCCTCTTAAAAATTAAAGTCATATTATATTCTTTAAACTTGCCGTTTTATAAAACTGAGCTCATCATAAATGTCTAGCATCTACACAGAGATTAACCAACAAACTTGTGTGGCTGACTTTTGTGTAAGACTCATAGTTTGCTTTAGAGTATAAATCTTTAAATCATTTTAACCTTTTTTGTTGCCTTTTCATATGATATCATATTCATTTTAGAATTTGAGATGTTCACAGCATGTTTTAAAACAGTGAGGAAACCAAAACAAACAAAAAAATATCAAGTACCTGAACTTTTTGCTAACTTTATGTCTGACACACATTGTATGCCAAGAAAAGTGTTAAAAAGCAAATATTTATTATTCTCCTAAAAGAATGCCTAACAGAGAAAATACTAAAAACACATATGTTGACTTAAATTGAAGCCAAGAATTAAAACATTAACTGGTTTTCATTAGGCTCTTGAGCTTTAACATTTTCATAATCTATATAGTGTATTTCATTAGAAAGAGAATTTAAAATTCAATCAGGCAAAATTATACCTTTTATGGAATATAAGGACATTCTAAAACATTAAAAGTCCTCCTCTATGCTTTAGTATTGAAATACACGCAAAACAATGGTATGTTAAAAAATTTGATTTAATTTTGAAAAATCATCTGTAGGACATAGGTTTTAACACTGTGAGGAAAAAACATGTAGTGAAGATAGGTAGTTTTTGCCATTGAAATTTAATATAAATCATGAAGAATTTTACAGTTATAAATTAAATATAAATTGACCCTTGGTGTTATTTTATTGCTTTATTCCCCTTCAGAAATAGACTGAAAAGCACAAGAGCAGAGTTTGCCTTGTAGTTGGAATGTGTTAAGGTATTCCCATGAGAGAGATATTGATAAATTTAAAAAGATATTTTTCCTCTAATTTTGTATTTTAAAAAATTTCTGGCCTTGACATTGAATTTTAATTTCACAAAAAATTGGACATATAAGACTAGGAAGAGACATTTTCTTCTTCCTTTTCACAAAGAAGCAGATAGGTTGGAAAGTCAGTAGAAGAATTAAAAAAAAAAAAAACATAGATAAAGAAAGCCTAAAATTCCCCAAATAATTCTATGGAAACGAAAATGTAAAACCTAACATGTGAAATTATAGCTTGATAGCCATTGTATAATTTGGCTTAGAGAAGATTTGTTATTGTTGTTTTTTAGTATTTTTAGTATTTTCCATTACTCTCATTTTAGAATAACAAAAACACCAAGAATGTCCCCTAAAACAGGGAAAGCCTATCGTTAACTTTCTTTTTTTTTTTTTTTAAAGATTTTATTTATTTGACAGAGAGAGACACAGTGAGAGAGAGAACACAAGCAGGAGGAGTGGGAGAGGGAGAAGCAGGCTCCCTGCTGAGCAGGGAGCCTGATGCGGGGCTCCATCCCAGGACCCTGGGATCATGACCTGAGCCAAAGGCAGACGCTTAATGACTGAGCCACCCAGGCGCCCCTATCGTTAACTTTCTTTAATCAGTCAGGGAAGTAGAGAATTTATAACAAGTTACTTAAAATTGGAAGCGGACCTTAAAATGAAGATTGTATGCATATTCATGCATGTATGTTGTAGACACGTGAAATATATTTGGCAAACTTATATATTCATCTGTAAATTATTCAAGCTAAAGGCAGAATTGAACTAATATATGTAATGGAGAACAGTAATGAGTTTAATTAATTTATTTTATATTTGACATCAATTATCAAATGTGATATTTCTTTGAGTTGCCATTTCATTACTCCCTTATAGTTCTTTTTAGGAATAAATGTAAGATTTTATGAATATTCTATTTCCCCAGGAGATCTCTAGTTTAATATTTTTGCATTTTGACCATTGTCAAGACTAGGACTCTAAGCTAGGACATGACTATATTTCCTATAAAACTAAAAGTTTTGTTTCATAAATTTTACAATAATTATTTTTGATTATGAACATTAGTCCAAATTTAGTAATTGACACAATTCGTAACAGCTTGCTATAATAATGATAGTTTATTAGTTTTTCTGTTATTTAAAGCATAAAAATGCTTCTAAAAGCCTTTTAACGAACTGTTGCCTTTTTAAAATACTTGCACACAAAAATAAAACATAAAGTCAGTAACAGTCCTTGTAATCCTATGGGAATCAGTTCTGTTTATTGTCTATGTACCATTTTGCTACCAGTTACATTGAATCGCTTAAAATAAATAATAAAAATTATTTCTGATGGTGAAAACCCTTGGTGCTTTTTGCCAAAACTTCAATCGTTTAACCAATTATGTTTTGAAACTACAAAACTCCTTTTGTCACTTCTATATAAAGTAATATAAACATGAAGAAACATCAGCATGAACAATGAAGGTCGTCTCATTGGAAAAGATAGCCATAAAAAACCTGTTGAATCACTTCTTAACGTAATAGTTTCTGAATAACTATGTGGTAGGAAAAGAGGAGGGAGGAAGGGTCAGGGAGAATGGAGGTAGTGAAGAAGTGAACAAAGGGAAGGGAGGGGAAAAGCAGAAAAGAAAAGGAAGGTGGAAAAGAACGAATGTATGTGCTAGAAGAGAAATATTTTTTTATGAAACAGATACACTAATTTAAAGACCAGATACACTAAAGACCAGAAAAGCACTGGCTAGATAATATATAATTTTAAATGCAAAGATAGACTTTTGGCTCCAGGGAAACAGAGCCTATTCCTCCTAAGTACAGATACATACTCTAGATATTATTCATCAAACAAGCATCAGAAGACTGAATAGTGAAAAGAAGAAGGAAGACAGACCAGGAAACTGGGTCTTTCAGAGCAGCATGGTGGTGAGTTCCCTGGGGTTTTTTGTTGCCTCCTATGGAGCCTGCTCTGCATATTGGGAAATGCCGAGGAGCACGGACAAAATGTCTCAGAAATAACCCGCTCTCTCCGTGCAAGGTACTGACTCCTGCAGCGGGTGCAGCTTCCAGCACAGACTTCTGATGCGCCTGCCCTTCTCCAGTCAACCTCCCCAGGGGCCAGGAGCCCCCCTCAACACCCCCTCAGATACTGTTGTCCTTGAATGCCTCTGGTGAGACCATTCCCCATGAACGACTCCCCCCACATCTCCAGCAGGTTCTGCCAGTGACAGTACCACAGTGACTTTCTGCAATTCTGTGGGCCACAGCTGTGACATCTCTTGCAGCCTTGAGTTCAGTCCCGGGGTCTCCTCGCGGGGCACTCTGTCTCAGCCCTGATAACGACTCCCGCTCCATACGGCCGCTGTTGCCATATTATTTTCAGTTCTCTTTACTTATTATTGACCCATCTGTCATTACTGCAAAGCTCTGCTACAGCTAATAATTCTCTACATTAAACTTTGTCTAAATCACTGTGTGGTTTCTTTCTCTAGATTGAATCCTGGCTGAGACACGACACACAAATCAGCCGTTCTTCGATCTGATTAAATCTGTGATAATGTTGATACCAAATTTCAAGGACTGCAATTTAAAGGACAGATTTGGGGAACATTCAACAAATTAAGTAGCACCTGCTGGGGAACTTTTAAGACAGACCATGCTTGGGGCGCCTGGGTGGCTCAGTTGGTTAAGCACCTGCCTTGGCTCAGGTCATGATCCCAGGGTCCTGAGATGGAGTCCCACGTGGGATCAAGCCCCAGTCGGGCTCCCTGCTCAGCGGGGAGTCTGCTTCTCCCCCTCCTTCTGCCCCTTCCCCCCACTTGTGCGCTCTCTCTCTAATAAATAAATAAAATATTTAAAAAAATAAGACAGACCATGCTCATCCTGCGGATTATTAGACCACTTTATATCATTTTGCTCTTCTCTGCTTTTTTTTTTTTTTTTTAAATAAGACTGCTCTCCAAGCTATTTTATTTGGAGGAACATGTCAGCTTTAATTATTGTGGATCAATGTAATATTATACCAAATTGTCCTAAAAGTATAGTTATTTGGCTTATAATTAAAGTCTGTGTTCTATCTTACTACACAATAGAATTATATTATTTATATCTAAAAATGTTTCAAAGAAACAAAATAATGATCTGTCTTCCTAAGTATAAATATAGCAGAGATCTTTAACAAATTGTACTGTAATTTAGTCTCACTCTGAAGAAATTTATAGTTCTACACAGAGATTTATATTTCCGTTTCTACCATATACAAAATAGGTTTCATTTCATGTGATACCAGGCCAGATATCTTTGCATTTGTAAGTTAAATACAATTTAGAAAGGAAACATTCCTAAATTTACAGACATCATTCCCTGATCTGTATGTTATTAATATTCGTATAGAATAAGAAAGTTTAAAATGGTCTTGGAACACGAGCATTTATTTTCTTCTCTGAAAACTCTCAGCTCGCCAAAGACAGGGCTATGAGATGTTCTTATTACTAGACCTGTGGTAAGTACTGAAGTTGAAGTTTATAAATACAGTGCTTAGTCTTACAGGACACAAATAAATTATATAATGGCTAAAGTAATCATTTTTAACTTGTATTTTTTAATACTGATGATTGCCATATGTCAAAAATTATATCATTATGCATCAAATGTATTAGATTCTAAATCTGAATGGAGACCAGAGAATGAAACCCACAAAAAAATCTGTCAATCTATCAGTCTTAGTCCATTTGGGCTGCAAGAACAAAAATACCATAGACTGGGTGGCTTAACAAACATTTCTTTTTCACAGTACTGGAGGCTGAGAAGTCTAAGATCAAGACATCAGCAGATTCAACGTTTGGTGAGGACCTGCTTCCTGGTTTATAAATGGCTTTCTTCTTGGATCACCACATGGCAGAAAGTGGAGAGAAGCAAACTTTCTTGGGACTCTTATAAGGGCCTGAATCCTATTTATGAGAATTCTGCCCTCATGATCTCATCAAATCTTAATTTCCTCCTAAAGACTTCAGCTCTTAATGTCATCACATTGGGGGCTAGGGTTTCAGCATATGAATTTGCAGGGTGGGGGGATATAAACATTTGGTCTATAACATTCTGTCCCTGTCCCCATCCCCCAAATTCACAGTTTTTTTCACATGCAAAATACATTCATTGCATCCCACAATTTCCAAAACTCTCAACTTGTTTCAGCATCAACTCTAAAGTCTAAAGTCCAAAATCTTATCTAAATACTATCTAAATCAGACATGGATGAAACCCAAAGTACAATTTATTTACTTACTGTTTTAGTCTGCTTGGGCTGTTTTAATAAAATACAATAGACTGGGGGTTTTAAATAACAGAGAGTTATTTCTCATGGTTCTGGAGGCTGGGAAGTCCAAGATCAAGGCAGATTTGTTTGGTGTTTGGTGAGAGCCCACTGCCTGGTTTGCAGGAGGCTGTCTTGGGGTACACTCAAATGGCAGAGAGTAGAGAGAAGCAAGCTCTCTCAAACTCTTTTAAGGGCATTAATCCCATTCTTGAAGCTTCACCTTCATGACTTCATCTAACCCTAATTATCTCCCAAAGGCACCTAACATCATTACACTGGAGGGTATGATTTCAAAATGCAGATTTGAGGGAGACACAAATATTTAGTCTATACTGGTCATAAGATCTCACAAGGAAACTGGAATTTTGTGATACATATTTGGCGGGACAGGTTTGGCTATACTGCAGTAATGCATAAACACCATAATCTCAGGGCTTAATATAAATAAAAGACTATTTTAATCTAGAATAATGCCCAATGAAGAAAATGACCTTAAGTTTTAGGTTAAAGATTTTATAAATATATATTCATTGGAAAAATATACATTTCCAGATCATTTAAGTAACATAAATATAACAGAAATGGTTATTACCTTAACTAAGAATTCAAACTTGGACAGAAAAAGTTGAGAAAACTGTAATAATCTTGAAAAATACTTCAGTTTTCATGTTTTGCACCAACTAAGCTATAAATGATCTGATTTTGAAAATAGAATATCTTATGATCACTTTTTAAAGAAAACTAATTGATTTTTAATGTTTTTGGCAAAAAACATGCTGTGAAATGACTATGGCATGACTGAAATTTCCACTGGAAAACATGTTGCTAAAAATAATTAAGTAGCTGTGCTTGATTTATTGTCTCTAACTAAAGAAGCAAAGTTCTTTGGTTTGAATTACTCAACGTCCTCCAACTTTGTATGGGCAATCCTCATTTCTCACTTTAGTGAAATTAAGATTTATCCTTGACTAGGAAACAAGCTGCAATCCAATTTAAAGTAAGAGGAAGAGTAATCAGTTACCTCTGAGTCATTGTTATAAATGGAAAAGTCTAAATGAGCAGGGTAGAAGATGGTTCTTTGATCACTTAGAAATGTAAATATTCCAGAGCACATATTTTTAAAACAAGAAATCTGTTAAAACTTTTTTTTTACCTATTTACTAATATGCTTGTGATATTTATCAGATAGTACTAAAAGATAAAATCACTTTATAATCATTAAATAAAATGATTTTATTCCATTGAGTTCTTTTGGGGTCATGCTATCATTTTTTCTTATTTGTTGAAATATTGATACCCGTGTACTGCAAGTAACAAACCATTAAAAGTGAATTATAAGAATCTGTAAGAGCAAAAGATTAGTATTTCAAAATAGTTTCTGTACTATTTGTAAAGTTTTTCTTAAATAGCCACTATTAAAAGACATTGACAAGCTCTGCCTGCCTTATAATTATTAGGTCTCAGAGCAATTTTTCAATATTAGAAGAATCAAACTTTCTTGACATCTTTCAATATTCCTTAACACTTTCCTTTTGTTTACCTCTTTATATAAAATAGCCACCAAAGCAATTACAAAACTCGTATAACTTTGACATAACTTAGTGAAGTAATTTAACATCTCTTTGTATCACAGAGAGAAGATGATTTTCATCTGAGTCCAAAATACAATTCTTTCTTTGTAACTCTTCCGATATCATTACAGAATAAACCTCAGGATGCAGATGATGATCAAGGGTAAGTCATTTGTTTTGTGTATAGGATATTGACCACTCTTATCTTATCTGTGTCGTAATTGCCACATCCTGTATCCTGCTATGGTTCACTGTATCCACTTTCACAGACATAGCTCTCTTGCCCCGGGGCATGCAAGAAGCTGAATGGTGGGGCATTTTGACCTCCTAAAAACGTGGTTGGTCACCCAGCATCATCTCCCTGATCTCGTAACATGGCAGTATCTGTGTCCACTTCTTATCAATCTGATGCAAAGGGAGGATTGCCTAAAGTCACAGAAGGCTCTGCTGAAGGGAGTTAAGTGTTGAGTTTGCTCATGGAGACAGTACTCATGCCAACTGGCTCGGTCAGAGGCTCCGAGGAGCAGGAAAATACTGGTAGCTGAGTGATGAAATTGGGAATGATTTTTTGTAGGAGAAAATTGCAATAGATTTAGACATCTTAAAATTATGTAGCGGTTATATGTTGTTATGAACCGAAAAATGATCGACGTGAAGACTTCAGAAGTTCAGAAATAAATCTCTGTTGAAAATTGTTGAAAATACATATAGCCGATATGCCCATTGTTTATTACACCAATCAGACTGCCATTAGCTCGCAGGTTACAAACACTAGGCTACTCTTTCATACTAGCACAAAAAAGAGATCCTCAAATGCTCAAGGGCAAGCCTGAGGCCCATCTTTGATTTTCCTCTTTTCCTTCATTACCCCTTCCCATCAGTTAATTTCTGAGTTCTGTTATTTCTTCCTCTTAAATAGCTCTCATATATTCTACATCCTCACCAATTATTTCTCATACCAAAGTACTCAGACACTAGCCTCTACCTGGACTACTCCAGAGAATTTGCCAAATGTGGCCCCCCCATTCTTTTCTACAAATTATGATCAGAAAGATTCTTCAAAAATTTAAATTGATTATTAGTTAAAATCACCCAGAGGCTTCTATTAGTCTTAGAATAGAGACCCAAATTAGCAGGCTTAATAGATACGATCTGACCCATGCCTTTACCTTTCAGCTCACTTCTCGTTCACTATGTTTCGGTTTTTCAAACATGTTACCCGCATTCTGTGCCTTAGGCAAAAATTCTTAGATTCTTGCTCCAGAAAGTGCTTGTTTCTTGAAAATAAGATTATGAGCCAACAAAACAATGATCATAATTAACTGCCTATTCATCATTATTCACTTTAAGATTCTTTCTGTGCCCAACAATGCAAGTTTTATGTCATGAACTTTACAGAACCCCAGCCTCTGCCTTGCAAAACCACCTTATAGCACCCAGCCCAGGCTTTAAAACTTGACTTTCTCCTCCTGAGACACTATTCAAGTTCTGGCAAGCCAGAATTCCCCTTTATTATAGGAAATCCGACATGTAAGTTTGCTCATTAAACATCAACATCAGCTTTTCTGGTGGACATTTGGGGAAGTCAAAAGCTGACACAACACACAATTTTTTTCTCGTTTACCTCCTCTACATGTTAGTTATGATATTACTTATAAGTATTCTCTTGGTTCTTTAGTATAACTTTAAGTAATATATAAAAGGTTTCATTTCTTAATGTACCAAATTCAATGCTTTTGAATCCCCATTAATAAAGACTGAAGATTCCTCATTAATAGACATAGAAATAAATGCATATACATATTTTTCCATTTACTCTTTTAAATTTTTATTTTGAAATTTGTTAGTATTTATAGCATTTATCTTCCTGCAGTTGTTTAATCTCATTTTGGGAGTAAATCCTTATTGCCAGTGAGTAAAATCCCTTTACCATGATTTTTCTGATCAGCACTTGATTTATCAAATGTAAAATATAGGTATTTGACCTCTCTGCCCACATCTTTCAGTGAGTCTCATTGTTACTCTTACATGTATGAGAATGTCTGCTATTGGCTTTAGATTTGAATGACAGCTTTGGTGGATTTTATAATAAACATTCTTGCATTGCTCTTTATTTTCCTCTGGACTGTGTGGAAATTGCTCAATGGCATTTTGGCGTTAGATGTGCCAATGGAAAATATCTGGAAGCCTGGGGCTACCCTGATAAGATTTTTAATCTTTATTTGCAAGGGACATGTTATTTCTGCTAGGATATTTAAAAAAAATCCTTTATCCTTGAAGTTCAGTAACTTCATTAGCATATGTCTGGGTATTTATTTTTCTCTGTCAATTTCTTTTTTTCTTTTCTCTCTCTCTCTGTTTTTTAACAAAACACTGTATGCTCTGTCAATCGGCAGATTTTCTTTCCTTTCCTTTAGAGAAAACATTGTATTACCTAATGAATACTTCTACCTGTTCTATTTTTATTATTTTTATTTGTTCTATTCTCTTCTTTTAAGGAATGACATTATTCTTATGTAAGCATCTTTTCTGTCATGTATTCTACTTTTTTCTCTCTCTTACAAGGTTAATTTCTTTACAATTTTCCTCTGCATTCAAAATGATTTTCTTAGACTTTCTTCTAGGTTACTAATTTAGTCTCTAATTTTGTCTCTATTTTTCTCTCTTTTCTACAATTATTATTTGTAATTTCTTTTGGTTCTTAATTAATTTCCTTCTATTGTGATCTCATTTTTTCATCTGATGCTTTCTGGAACTCATTTTTTAAAGAAATCTCAGCTCACAAAATTATGTCCTCATTAAAATTCTTATAATGAGCCCTTTCAGATAAGTTTTTTTCTTCTCTTTTGTTTCCTATGAGATTAGATTATTTGACTGTCTTTTGCAGACTATTCAGTTCCTCTCTCCCACTTTTTTTTTAATTGAGATATATTTGACATGTAAGCTTAAGGTGTCCAATATTTTGATGTGATACATTTATATATTGCAATACGATTGCCATTTTAGCATTAGTTAACACCTCCATCATATCACATAATTGTTTTTTTGTCATGTGAATAGTCTCTCAGCAAGTTTGATGTTTATAAGACAGTGTTGTTGTCTATAAATACCACCTTTTTTTCCTTACTCATGCTCATTAGTGCCCACACACAAGTCTTTTTAGTTCTTCCTTCTGCACATCATCCTTTCACTTTTACCTCATCTTTGTCCTCATTCTACGTCTTCTATTTCTTTTCTCTTCCATTTCGTGTTTGCACAGTGGCCATTCCATTTATTTTCATGCTTATACTTAATGTGAGCAAGTTGTTGGAACTTTCTCTTTGTTTTGATATAGTGGGTGAATTCTTTGTGACTCTTTCCCCATCTAAACCATGATTGATTTATACTTATATATAATGTTTATGGACTTTTTCAAAATTTACTGTATCTTTTTTCATGTTTGGCTGTCAGAGCTGTCCATATGACTGTTGACACAGCGTAGTTACCAGTGGTATTACAAGGCATGAACTAGGGTAAGTTATTTGCACTGAGTACAATTTCAGGGAAAAAAGTGTCTTTTCAACAATGTCAAAACACTGTAAGTTCACATGACAGTTACTAAGGTCTAAGATGTAAAGACAATAGAAGAATACAGTGTTCAGATTTTTCATTGCTAAGATCTTTAGGGTTCTTATCACAAGAAAAATAATTGTAACTATGTATGGTGTTGGATGTTATAAACTTATTGTGGGGATCATGTCTCAATATACACATACGTTGACTCATTATGTTGTACTTCTCAATCTAAAATAATGTTAAATGTTAATTATATCTTAGTAAATTTTTTAAAGGTCAGATTTTAAATATTTAATGTTTAATATTTTCTGCACATCAGCTACTGACAGATTGTTAGCTCATCCCCTGACCCTCCTATTGAAATATCTGAATGATAGCCTGATTACTCATTGACTCTCAATTTATCATTATGGAAATCTTTGTCTTGCAGGCAGACAATTTTTCAGTTTTTATTTTTTTTTAAATTATTACTTTCCATATTTTTGTCCTACGAATAAAAGATATGTTGTTTTTATTTTATTTCATAATTATTATTATCTAGCATTAAATAATTCTAGAGAAAACATAGTTCATTTTGTTAATTTACCTAAAACTTAATAATTAGCTAATTCATGGTTTTTAATCAAACTTTATAAAAATTTGCACTAGAAATAAAAAATATTTTATTAAATATTGCTTAATGAAATTCATTAATTTTAGGAAAATGCTTTTGGCTCTAGAAAAATACTTTTTACTGTTTTATCATACATTAGTATACACTTTATTTATAGTTTATGAATGTTTGGACTTTAATTATTGTATTAATGAAATTCATATTGATTAATATGATTCTTCTTATGGTATACATAATTTTGATATAATTTTTAAAAATATTTTTAAGAACACAGGTGACCTATATTTTAAACTATTTCTGAAGCAATGAAGTCTATATTCTCCTTAAGTATTTAACATTTAACCATATTTTTCTCTCACATATACTTTAGTTTGTCTTGTTAATTGTCAAATCTTTTAATTTAGATATGAAAAGTCATAAGATTTGCAAGGCAGGCATAGTGTTCCTTCCCAAAATTCTGTTATAAATTAAGCAACTAATATGAATTATTCAAATTGGATTTGTATGTCCTATGACTCTTTGCTCTCTCAGCCCAAATGATTTAGCTGGAAAAGTTTTTAAATAAAGGAATGGTACAAAGCAAACTCTGATACCACCTTACCACAAATAAATCATTTTATGCAAGAAAAGAATTTTAAACACTTTAAAGCATTTATAAATAGAAACTAGGTACTATACAGAGATCTTTCTTAAGCTCTGTTAGAAAAAAAGTATCAGAGCTTAAAAAGTTAAAGTTAAAAAGTGATATTATTAATAGTTAAAACCAAGATGCCTGACAAAAGGAGAAAATTTCCCATTTCATCATCCAGCAAGGAAATTTTCAACACCATGTTCTGGACTATAAATCAAAAAAAAAAGTCACCTCAGAATAATATTATTATAAAATGCATTACATTACAAATGATGTAAAGTTGACATTAATTCAGAAGTTGATAAAAATCTTCTTCATTGCAGATCAATGAATCTTCTGACATCAATAAATGTGCTCAGTTATTAGAACAGTTAAAATCCCTCAGAGATATGGAAGAACATTCTGTGTTTTGCAAAGAAATACCAAAACAAGCACCTAGGGAAGGATTATTCAAAGTGGAAATGAATACTTGAAACAAATTAGGTAATAAGGAAGCACTCCATAAGTTTGTGTATTGATTATGTGGCTGTAATAACAAAAGATGTATAGGCTTTAAATCAAGAGTTAGTTCCGAAAAGCTAAGATTTAATGAAGGGATTGTTTTATTCATTCCTCTACATTATGCTTGGAAAGCTCAGGCTCCTCAGCCTCATTAAATACAAGATACCATTGAGTCCATATTTCTGTCAGGCCAAGCAAGTTAGCTACAAGCTATGACATTAAACCTCGAATTTCTGTAAGTTCACCTACATCAAATAATTTGGCATGAACTACTGTAACATTTCTCACCCCTTGGTCTAGCCCCCTTAGAATTCACCCCCACACATGTTTCCCAGGCTTCTGTCAATATATATTGCAAATAAATCTTGCAATTTTTATAGTGTCTAGGTTATTTCTTCCAGAAGCATAGTATGTACCTGTCTTCTTGGAGCATGCTGAAATTTGACACCCGTTATGGGTTTAGCAGAAACAAGAAGTGATTGTGATGGGTCTCAAGGAAACTGAGTATCCTTTTGTGTCAGGATTCCCTAAAGAAAGCAGAGCAGTACGATATGGATCCATATCTCTATCCATCTCTGTATCTATACCTATATTTATATTGTCTATATTTATATTTAATGAAGGAATTTATTTTAAGGAATTGACTCATGATCGTGGAGGCTGGCAAGTCAAGTCTGTAGGTTGAGCTGACAGGCTGGGGACCCAGGGAGGAGCTGAGGCAGCAATTCAAGACCAAAGGCCATCTCCTGCAAAATTCCATTTTGTTTAGGAGAGCCCTTCAAATGATTATATGAAGTCCACCCAAATCATGGAGAGCAATCTGCTCTACTCAAAATCTACTAATTTAAATGTAAATCTCATCCAACAACACCTCCAAGTTGACACAAAACTAACCATCCAACCTTTCAAGCTATCTGCCTATCATAGGTTTCAATGACTAATTTTTAGATGGAAAACTTGGTGAGACTGTGAATTCCATTGTTGTAATCCAGCAGCCCACAATTTTGCATTTGATTTTTGGCAACATAAACCACGTGGCTACAAAAATTAAGAGATTTTTTTAAGGCCATCATAGAAACTCTCTGTTTATCAGGATGTGACTTGCGCTGAGTGTTCAGAGGACCCAAGCTTGTCATTTTCTTTCTCTAAACCTCACGTGTTCTCGAAAGAATTCATCTTGCACCACAATCATCTGTGATTACTGTGATAATCCTCAAGTGCATTCCTCAGATTTCTTTGACTCCCAAGGCAGTGTGCTTTAGTTAGTGCTTCATTCACAAAATCACAGGGCATAGCTTAATTAATTGTGATGCTACTGCATGCCATGGATTGCTAGCATCTCATTTGCTTTGGCAAGGAGGTCAGAACTGTACTCAAGTCCAAGGACAGGACTAGACCAATGGCAAAATCCCACCTTGGCAGTTCTAGCTCCTGGAACCACTCCTGGTATCAATTCTGTATCAGTCTGGGTCTACTCAGGGAAGAGAAACCACACTGTAATTTGAATAGGGAAAATTTAATATAAAGAATTTTTAATGATAACAGAATATTGGAGTGATGGGGGAATTGGTTAGTGAAGAAATAAAGACAGAAGCATATGTATTAAGGAGCAGCCATCATGCCTAAGGTTGAGATAGGGCATAAAGAACCATCCCCCTGGGCGCCTGGGTGGCTCAGTTGGTTAAGCGACTGCCTTCGGCTCAGGTCATGATCCTGGAGTCCCTGGATCGAGTCCCGCATCGGGCTCCCTGCTCGACAGGGAGCCTGCTTCTGCCTCTGACCCTCCCCCCTCTCATGTGCTCTCTCTCTCTCTCATTCTCTCTGTCTCAAATAAATAAATAAAATCTTTAAAAAAAAAAAAAAAAGAACCATCCCCCCCTAACCCCCACACCAAATCAAGACTAAGAGACAGAGCCTGTTGGAAAAGGCAACAGCTGTGGCTCACTGGTGACAGAGAAGTTTTTGTGGTGCCTCACTGGCAGAACTTGCTATAAATCTGGCTTCGGGGGTACCTGGGAAAGCTGCCTTCAGAGAGGCACTATGCTTCGGAACTTGCTATGAAGTCAAAAGAAACTTCTCTGGGAGGTGCCTTGCAGACACCACTGTGCTGTGAAGCCTCCGGAGGGGTTGCCTGGCAAAGCTGTAAGCAGCCATGCCCCCCGGAGCCTGTTACTGGAGGAGCTGTTCACTGCAGGAGCAGAAGGAAGGCAAGCCATTCACTGGGGAATCTGAAGTTCGAGAAATGCGTGCTGGAGCAGCCTGGCATGGGGAGCACACGGGAACCAGGAAGAGAAGAAAAACAAAACCAAAACAAACTTGTCCTTGTCCAGTATCCCTCCAGTGCCTTCTAGGGACAAATCTAAACATCTTGCCAGCTGGAAAAAGAGAAGTAGTTAAAGGGCCAGGGCTGTTTTTACAGAACAGACTATGAAGAATGTATTTGGGACTGTGAGGCAACAAATTGGTGCTGGCATCGAAGGGAAGCCCTTATTTATCAAAGTGTGCTTCTAGGTCTGAATTCCATTTTAAATGATGTCATTGTTAATGTAAAGCAATCCAAGCTGTAGCCATCCAAATTTCTATAATTTTTTACCCCAAGAAATGGGAAATAGGATCAGATGCCTCAAGAGTGACTATGAGACACCAAAGGAAAAGTTTGGGTTTCTTTTTTTTAAGATTGATTGATTGATTGATTGTAGAGTGGGGGAGGGGCAGAAGGAGAGGGAGAGAGCGTCTTAAGCAGACTCCACACTGAGCACAGAGCCCTGTGTGGGGCTTGGTCTCATGACCCTGAGATCACGTTGAGCCTAAACCAAGAGGCCAGTGCCTAACCAACTGCGCCATCCATGTGCCCCTTAAAGGAAAAGTTTTTACCGAAGGTTAGCCATTAGGAGGGACTAATATGTGTGAATGGTTAATCTTGCAGATTTGTTGAAGAATAGTTTCTGGCTTTAAAAAAAACTGTATTGAAATATTATTGCTCCAAGACTGATGGAGGCTTATCAAAAGAACATAGAAATCAGCTTGAGGTTTCCATTGGACAATTTAGAAAAAAACTTGACTATCAGAAAGAGTAAGTAATGTCTTAAATTAATTTTTAAACATTGAGTGGATGAAAAATCTGAGTTGGAAGTGAAACTATTCTCCCACTCCCACCCCCTCAACACACAGATAGAGACAGAGATGTAGAGAGAGAGAAAGAGAGAGAGACTGATCTAATTTTTAGTTTAGGAAGTATTTATTCATTGGCAGTAAAACCACAAGGACACGTGATGATGGTGCGATTATGTTCTATAGCAGGTGGGAGAGAACACTCTGTGCCTCTTGCAGAGCTGGTAGTGTTCTCTTTCCTGACTTGACTGTGGTTATATAGAAACTCACTCTATAGTTACTTGTTAAATTTTCTGTATATGTTGTATGGGTTTTTCTGTAATTATACTGAGTTTCAAAATAAAAGACTTTTTTTTTTTTTTTTTTTTTT
>NC_058408.1:23291537-23380471 GCF_002201575.2 Neomonachus schauinslandi | reverse complement strand
ATTTTTTTTTTTTTTTTTTTTTTTTAAATATTTTATTTATTTATTTGAGATAGAGAGACAGAAATAGAGAACATGAGCAGGGAGGTGAGGGAAAAGCAGGCAGGGAGCCAGATGCGGGGATTGATCCCAGGATCCTGGGATCATGATCTGAGTTGAAGGCAGATGCTTAACCAACTGAGCCTCCCAGGCGCCCCTAAAAGAGATATTTTAAAAAGATATATTTCTTATTTGATGTCTCTGTACACAGGAAATTAAGGTTACAGGAAAGAACCACTAGAAAATATATTATTTTGTATTGACAAAAGATTCTGAAATTAGAACAACCATTTCATTTTGAAAATGAAGAAGTTAAAATTGAACACTGGTAATTTTTATGCTTGTCATAACTCGAATCATAGTAGAGTTATTTCTGTGTGTGTTGGTGAAATGCCTTGTCACTATTTGGAGATTATCAATGAGAAAAATGTGGCATTCAGAATCCTTTCACTCACTATATCACAACTTTTTCAATATTTTGCTTGTGGAATGAAAGCAAAGGAAGATGTGTCATACTTGGAAAAATGATCCATAGCTGAAGTAGAATTCCACTAAATTCCATCTAATGATAGGAAAGGAGAGTCTGCCAATTGGAGAAAAAGTGATAAATACCTGTATTCCCATTTGCTATGACTTACAAAGTCTTCACTGGAGTTGATTACTAAAAATTTAGAGTAAATCAGGAAAAACATGTGTTCCAAAATTGTGCATAGTTATTTCAAGCTTATTTGGGTATAAAATATGCTCATGAAAGAAAGCTCAAGATTCCATTAAATAATGTGAAAAAATTTGATATATAAGTTTAATGCCAATTTTATATTTAATATTTTCTTTGGTACTATGTATTTTATCTATATTTATCAAAAATGCGTAAGGAACAGAAAAGAAACTATTTTTTTTTCATCAAACCCAACATAGACCCCTCCAGTTTCCCTTCAGTTTGCTCGAGTATGCCATACACAATTTTTTTCTGTTCAGTGAAGTGAACTTCATTGGTCTGGGACACATTGCTGAACAGTTTAGCAGTGGTTATGTGGAACTGAAATGCTGCACCAAAGGAGAACATTTGGAAATAGTGGGAGATTTTTGGTTGCCCAGTAAATGTCAGTAGGTAGTACTGGCATTTAGTAGGTGGGGGTCAGGAGTGTTAAAAGTTCCACAATACTTGGGAGGCTGCTGCCCAATGAACTGTGCATACAAAATACAGACTCCTTTGAAAAACAGTGACTTTTGTGGACAGCCATTCTTCTTAAAGATGGGAGATCTAATATTGCAGCTTCAGCCTCCATCACTTGCTGTTATTGTAATCCTTGCCCATCCTCTCAACTCCGCTAAATTGCAATTTCCTTATTGACAGAATGACTGTTATATGTTTCCTACCTACATCATCAGATCCATTTGAGGAACAGATGAGATTAGACACATCAAATTACTTTGTAAATGAAAAAGTGCTGTGTAAATATACTATCTTTTATAGAGGGAAATGGCCAGTAACAATGTATCTGTCCCTTACTTAAGTTATTATTCACTACTCAAAGGTCATAATTCCAAATTATTTTTTGAAACATCCTTCTTACAATAAATATATAAGATAAAAGACCATTCACAAAATCACTGACAAATTTTATTCTGATTCAATGCCTTTAGCTTAGGTTATACCAGGTGGTAAATTTTATTCTATTTCTTAAATTGAATGATATGAAAATGCTCTTTAGTGAATCAGAGACAGTGAATTATTATCATGGTTCAAACTAAGAAAACTTGGACTTTTGTCCACATATCTCTTTAGATTATTCAGAAAGATAGTGAATGCAGTTAGATCTAAAACTTAAAAGTGAAACTTTGGATTTTCATAGGTTCATATTCCTTATTTCTTAGTTTACATATCAAAATAAATGGCGTGTTTTTATAATATCACTAGCAGTACGCTGCTTTGCATAAGGTATGACTAATTTTAAAATTATATAATTAAAATATATCTCTTTTTAGTAATTTAATTTATGGACAAAAATATTTTGCTAACCATCTATTAATGAACAAGAAAACTTAGACTGAATTAAGCCTTACAATGCTTCAGTTTATTTCAGAGGTCAGAGGAACTTTTTTTCAGCTTAATAGTTTAATTAAATGTAACTGAAATCTGCCTTAATGCTTCTTTCATTATTTTGTCTATAGCTAGATATATATTTACTTGAAATAAAATTTAAATTTTGTGTTTCTATATTGAAAGAAAAAAGATAATAGAAAGTTATCCAGTGACATAAATATCATGTCTTACGCTAAAGATAGCTTAATAAGCTGACAGCATTATTACTTTCTAAAAAATTAAACATACTAATACAGACATTATGTTTCACTGTTTTCTGCTCCCTATATTTAACAAGTGAAATTTAAACATGACAAAAAAAGAGTAAAGGAATATTAAGGATACATTTTTCCATTAGAATACGTAATAAAAATACACATAATCATGACAGATTCTAATTGACTGAATTTTGCCAGAAGAATGTCTAAGGTATGAAAAAATAGTCCTTTCATACGCAAAAAACAAATCATTTTTGGAGAAAAGATAATCCTCACTCAAGAGAATTTTAGTTTCAATTTTATAAAGGCTGTCTTTGAGTTTAATATTATTTTTTCATCTTTAAAAAAGCACAATACAGAGTGGCTTTGCTCATTTCTAATCTTTTTAAGAAGATAACCTGTGTGAGGGTGATACACAGAGTATTAAGTGATCTGCCTCTCCCTGCCTGCATATTCTACCTGATCACTCTCCCCTTTGAAAGCTGAGAAGAAAAATATTCAGTGCTTTAGAGGCTGTGCTCTGTAAAGAATAACTTTGCCTGATAATTTGTTCCAGAATTCTAAAAGCATTATCCTGTTGTGAGACAAAATGACTTTTCCCCTTCCTTCTAGACAAGAGAAAACTCTCTATGTGGTGAGAACTCCCAAGATTCTTGAGATGAATAAAGAGATCTCGGATTCCCCTAGAACTAAATCCTGGGTTAGGGGGGTAAAGCATGGGGCTCTCCCTTTACATTCGTGGATCCATGAGAAGAGAGACTCTCGGTTCCATTTTCTCTAGAGAAGCCCCAATAGAAGCCAAGCCTCTAGCATCACCTATAACAGGGTGGATCTTATAGCTTTGTCTGGGGTGGGCAGAGAAAGCCCTCCGGTACCGCAGAGGAAGCAAGCCCAAATCCTCCAGCTTGCATGAGGCACACAATTGGGCAGAGGGTGTGCGTACTATACAGCAGTTAGGCTGCAGAAAGAAGATTCAAGAAAAGGTGAGAAGGAGCACATCTGTTGCTTCCCTGGTGGGAAATAGAGTGAAACCAATTTTTATTTCTGTGCCTGGTTGATGAATGGAAGCTAATGAATTATGAGTAGATAATTTTTATTTATTTGTAATTAAAAAGTGCAGCTTTTATCACCTATACCAAGCAAGGGCTCTTTGCTCAATTTGATAAATTCAGCAAAGAAAGTAAAAGGAATTTCTTCTATTTTTTTTTTGCTCCAAAACTTTTTTTTTTTTAATTTTATTATGTTATGTTAGTCACCATACAATACATCATTGGTTTTTGATGCGGTGATCCACGATCCATTGTTTTCATATAACACCCAGTGCTCCATGCAGTACGTGCCCTCCTTAATACCCATCACCGGGCTAACCCATCCCCCCTCCCCCCTCCCCTCTAAAACCCTGTTTGTTTCTCAGGTCCATAGTCTCTCATGGTTCATCTCTCCCTCCAATTCCCCCTCCCCATTTTTCCCTTCCTTCTCCTAATGTCCTCCATGCTATTCCTTATGTTCCACAAATAAGTGAAACCATATGATAATTGACTTTCTCTGCTTGACTTATTTCACTTAGCATAATCTCCTCCAGTCCCATCCATGTTGATGTAAAAGTTGGGTATTCATCCTTTCTGATGGCTGAGTAATATTCCATTATATATATGGACCACATCTTCTTTATCCATTCATCTGTTGAAGGGCATCTTGGTTCTTTCCACAGTTTGGCTATTGCGGACATTACTGCTATGAACATTGAGGTGCATATGGCCCTTCTTTTCACTACATCTGTGTCTTTGGGGTAAATACCCATTTCTTTATAGGGCTCTGGTCTTTATTATAGTAAGTAGTGGATTCCCAACATTGCTTAACTTTATAATCCATTTTCATGACAAACTTCTTAATATTTTCTGGAAGACTGTGTAGTGAAAAACATTTTTTAAAACAATGCTTTATATCAAAAATAAAAGGCTCAGGTTTTTATTGATTATATGGGACATTTAGACAAGATAGATCCTTTCTTACTACTTTTCTTTTTTCTATGTATCCATCTATGAATAATTATTGGTTTGCAATGATTTCAAACATATATAGAACTTATAAATTAAAAAGAATAATTTCTATCTTTGCTATAGGATGTTAGTATGTAGTGCTAAAGTTCAGGATATATTTCTAAGAAATCTTTTCATTGTGGTTTGTAACATACTCATTTCAAATTAGAGGTTTTATGATGGGACATTCATGTGAATGGATTATGCAGGTTAATTCAATCTCATAGTAATAGTATGTAAATTAAGTATTTCCTTTTTCAAATAAAGGTAGAAGTCTGCATTAATTCTCTCCATTTAAAAAAAAACAAAAGAATTTCTATGTGTTGATTCTAGAAATATTCTTACCTTTTTGAACTCTCTGGCCTTAAAATTTGAAATGCAAGGATTTCAGGCAAGTATTTCTTTTTTTTTTTTTTCCATATCTTTGCTCAGGAAGTTGCGAAGAAAGATAAAAAGTTACTCATATACAATACCATCAGTCTTTTCCTTTCTCCAATTAGAATGCTGTTTGTGTTTAATTGGGCTTAGCAGTCTGTAAAAGAAGACCTAATATGATCTGCTATCTTTCTACTAATCATTGACAAAGAGGCCTTTTCATGTTGTTTGAATATATTCACTGGTATTTGATAATGTCTATAGCTCAGCCTACATCAGTGTTTCTCAAATCAATATTCCACAGAATAGTTCTTTTTGTGATTTTGACTAGAGCGGATTTAGTGGTAAAGAGTAGAGAAGCCAGTTGGGCTTGGTTAAGGAGTAAATGGGTTTGAGGAAGGGAAGAGAGCAAGGATAAAAACACATTTTGAGACGCCTGGGTGACTCATTCGGTTAAGTGTCTGACTCTTGATTTTGGCTCAAGTCATGACCTCAGGGTCCTGAGATCCAGCCCCAAGTGAGCCTCTGCTCTGGGCATGGAGCCTGCTTGAGATTCTGTCTCTCCCTTTCCCTCTGCCCCTCCCCCTGCTCGTGAGTGCTCTTTCTATAAAAAAAAAAAAGCACAATTTGTTCGTGGTGGGGTGTGGGGAGATGGTGGGAATGGAAGCACAGATTTGGGAAAAGGGAGACTTACAGGAGAATGGGGGAAACAAGAGATTTATTTTAATGAAAAACTCACTCTTTTTTGAAAGGAATGTTTTAGGAAAGAGTGAGCAACAAATAATGCATAGATGGGGTGTGATTGCAGCCTCTGAGAAGGCAAGGAAGGACCAGGTGCTCAGGTGAGAGCTGACGTTCCCCAGGAACGGGAACCATTCATCCACTTCCAGGGACAGGGCTGGCGTGGGCGTATACCGATGCTGATGCTTTCGCTCCTCAGGTTTACAGGAAACGTTCCTATTGCCTCACTGTTAGATATCCATGAGCAAAAACAGCAACAAAAAAGGATGAAATGCTAAACAAGAAATAAAACACCAAGATTTACAAATAGGGAATGATTATGCCAGAAGAAAGAGAGAGAATTTAAGAAACAACAGAAAACTTTTGTGAAGACTTTAGTGTCTTAGAGAAATTAGGGAAATAAATTGATTCTGTGAAATGAGAACAAAAATAAAGCAAAAAAAAAATGTCAAGAAGTTATCTCCTTAAAGTTAAAAAGATCAGTAGGAAGCTGAGAGAAAATATGTTAAAATCAAGATAAGATAATATGAGTAAATGCAGAGAACAGAGAATAATTGCAAAATTTGTATAATAGATTCTCAAAGGAAAAAAAATAGTGTCAGCCAAGAGAGGACATTAAAAAAATACTGAAGCAGATGAAATTTTTCAGAGCTGAAGTATGAGTCTTTTGTTTAAAAGGGTCTACCTAGTAAAAGAATGAAAGCGTAGAGAACATATTATATCAGTTAGATTTGCAGGCTTATATTGTTCTCAAAAACAATTCCCACATTCCAGGGATTTAAAGCACTAAATGGTATTTCATACTTATGCATTTATCCTAATTTCTAAAGGAGCTCTGCTCTGCATTGTCCTCAATTTGGAAACCAAATGAGCTGAATAGGCACTATCTAGAATATTGTTGGTCACTGTGGTGGAAGAATAGAACGTTATGGAAGGCTCCTTTCAGCAACTAACTGCAGTATGCCAGCATGGCTCACATCACTTGTACTCACCCTTAGTGTGCATAGCTGGTCACATGGTCCAACCTACACAGGGGCTCAGTAGAGAGGGGCAGAAACTTTGGTGAGCATAATTAAAGGCTACCACATATCCTGGTATACATTGTGAGATTTAGGGCCATTGGTCATAAAAATAACAACCAAAAAGCTTTAGGTTATCTAAAAATAAAGGAATTTCAGATGAGCAGCAGATTTCTCTATAACACACTGTCTAGAAGACAATGGAGCTATGCCTTTAAAGTTCTAAGGGAAATGATTTTCCCCTTTGATTCTGTATCAGATAAAACAATCAGTGTCTCCTGATGATAGAAAAAAGTCATTTTTGAGATGTGGAAGGATATCTCCCATTCATCTTTTCTTTTTCTTATGAGATCTGTTGTCAATATACACAAGCAAAAGGAAGAGAGCAATGGAGGATGAGATGCAGGATCAGAGGGAAAACTATACACTATATTGTAGAGAGTGGACAGAGACCTCCATAAGGCGATGTCCTGGAAAACACTGCCCTATAGAAACAATCCTATGAAATATAAGAAAAACAAGACTATCACTGGGTGACCATGTATGGCTCTCAGTCTAAATGGCTCTCAGTCTTCAATATGCATATTGAAGATTTTTACATTTCTGAAGACAATTTTCTGCAGATAACAGTAAAATGCCTTGCACCTAGAAAATCCATATAACAGAAGGATGGTAAGGCAGATGGAAGTAAAAATCTTAAGTACCCTTCAGGTTATTGGCAGGGCTTGACTAAAATTAAAGGAAAATAGTTCAAGAAGGAAAAACAAACCTCTAGATAAATTAGATATAGAAATGAAGAAAATGCAATGATTATATTAGAGACAAAGAACATCAATAAATATTTCCCAAGGTTTCTATAACATTGTTATTTTAGGTTGCTATAGGCTCTCATAATTTTATCAATTTTCTCTTCTAATTTAATCCAAATGGAAACTTTTCAGTTCTCATTTTACATGGCCTCTCAATGGCTTTCACATTGTTTTGACTCTTTTTTCCATGACACCACAGGATTTCCTCCCTAATTTGTTCTCTATCCATTGCTATGTCTTCATGTTGTGCCTTACAGGCTAGAGTTCTCTTGTACTCAGTCCTTGCTCTCCTTCTCTCACGCTACCTGATTAATTTACTTAGGTACTGAAGTAATGAATATATGCACTCTTTATGTTAATGACTCCCAAATTTAAATACATCAGTTCTCAGCATCAATGTCCCTTACTCAGAACCCTTCTTTCATCTTCCAGTCTATGAAGCATCCCCCACTATACTTAATCACAGCACCACTTACATGATTACCATTTGTATAATATTCCTATGGTCAGTTATAAAGTTATTGTCTCTCAGTTCCAAACCTACTTTCCTTATATTCTGTTTTATGAATCCTGACTATATAATGAATATTTAGACTCTTTTTCTTATATGACACTATAATTAACATTGTGATTAATACTTTTTGGGTTACATGTTTGTATTTCTAATTAAGGCTAAACACTAATTTCTAGACATGTATTAGATGCTTATTCCTTACTCCTGAATTTCCCAAGAGGTGGAGACAGTCTTTAAAGCAACAGTCTTGGCCCCTCAGAATGATCCATTTGGGAGCAGGAACTGAGAACATTGAGATCTCAGCCCCTGTCCATCACCTCCTCATTTGGGGATCTACAGGCCTGCAGAAAGCATGTGCCCTGGTGGGCTTTTGTGCCTTAAGTTTATTGATAAAGGCTATTTCCTGCTAGGAAGGCTGTGTTTCTTCAGGGCAGCCTCTGGTGAAACGGGCAAGTCTTTCGTTCTGGTCTTCAGTAGTAGAAACACCATGTGGCCAGATAACTAAGGCATGTTCTCTAAAGCTCTATCAGTGGCTCAGTTCTCAGGCAGAGGAAAAGGCTGCTCTATATAAGAATTCTGTGTCAGAGTTTCTGAAATTGTAAGGTTTTAGAATATATTATTAAACAAGGTAATGCCAACCTAAAAATCTCAATGACAGCACACTGACTAAAACTAATTATTATTATTATTTTATCATTTTTTTAAACAATTTTATTTATTTATTTGACAGAGAGCACAAGTAGGCAGAGTGGCAGGCAGAGGGAGAGTGAGAAGCAGGCTCTCCGCTGAGCAGGGAGCCAGATGTGGGGCTCGATCCCAGGACCCCAGGATCATGACCTTTGTCGAAGGCAGCCGCTTAACTGACTGAGCCACCCAGGCGCCCCTTATTATTATTTGAATAAGACATTCTGGTGGGTGGAATTATATATAATTTGTTTAGTATTTTAAATCATTACTTAAAATGCTATAGCTTATTATCCCAGATATTGAGGAAAGAGACAAACTTGGGTAATAATCACTGTCAGTAACACATTTTAGATATGATTGAGAACAGAATATTGATGTGAAATTTTACTCTTGTTTTTCTAGGCAAAGTTTAGAAAAAGGAAGGAAGGAAGGAAGAGAAAGAAAGAACGAAAGAAAGAAAGAAAGAAAGAAAGAGAAAGAAAGAAGAAAGAAAAGAGAAAGAAAAGAAAGAAAGAAAGAAAGAAAGAAAGAAAGAAAGAAAGAAAGAAAGAAAGAAAGAAAGAAAGAAAGACTGTTGTGTAAACCTGAAGCAATATATACCACCTAGGACATACCTTATATAAATCTACTATGGCATTAACTATACGAAGGACAGTTGAAATAACTGTGGCTATCATTCTGGCTTCTATAGACGATAGTTTGTTTGACATGATGTGCATAGAGTCTCTGTGAAGGTTGGTCTGTTTTCACCCCCTTCTCCATACTCTTTGCCTTGTGAATTTGCAGATCCCTCCAACAGAAGCAGGGTGCAATTCCTGCCCTCTGACTTGATGTTTGACCATGTCACTTTCTATAGCTAATGCATTTCTATAGCAGACACAGTGCAAGCTGAGGCTTAAGGTGGGCTTGACTTGCTCTCTTGCTCTTCTATCATCGGGGTAAGAAGAATGTGCCCAACTAGCCCGCTGATCCAAGGAGGATGAGAGAAAGACAGACTTGGACTCAGCCTGCAGCGTGGAGTCAAACCCAGCCCTGCTCAACCTAGATCAGCTGACCCCCCATGTGGCCCACAGAAATAAACAACAAAAAAATGCTTTTCGTTTCAAGCCACTGTATTTTGAAGCAATTTATTACACAGTATGTAAATTGTCTAGTTCTGTACTGGACATTGTTGCATTCTTTCTATCAGTCAACCCTTCTAATGGTCATAGGAGGCAGGTTTTATTATCTGCCATTCAGATTGAGGAAACAGTCCTAGCAAAGTTAAGCAATTTGCCTACAGCAACAATAGCTAGAAAACAAAACAGCAGAAATTTATTTCCAGTGTAAGAAGTTGAATTCTCCCATTAATAAAAGTGTAATTTCTAACGGAACTGTTCTAAGAATCAGCTTCAAAAAGCTGCATTTCTATGCAGGTGCTATGAATGTATTTTGCCTTGATGGATTAAAATTGGTTTTGTCTTATGGGACTACGTTGACGTTACGGCAAAGTGATTCAGAATGTGGGCTCTGAAATCAGACTGCCTGGGTATGTATCCTGACTTGCAATTTACTATTATTTGACGACTGGGCAAGTTCTGTAACTGGGTGTCCCAGTTTCTTCATAATGACAAAAGCATAAAGCTATATACTTCATATGATTGTTGTGAGATTTGCATAAGTTAATATACTTAACATGCGCTCAATAAATATTATTATTATTAAGTAGAAATGACCAATCTTTATATTTCAAAGTCATATATGTGCTCGACTACAGTGTTGTTTGTGAGATCTTACTGCAGGAGACCAATTTCAACATCTATTATTCAACAGGGGCGTGAGAAAATCAATCAGTTAATTAACAGCAATCATCACATATGTATAATATGAAAACATCACGCTAATTCTGAAATGGTCCAAGAAAGTTCCCTAAACCCATACTCACAAGTTATAAGAATGTTCAAGTAGGTAGAATAGTATGAACAAAGGCATAACTGGGGCAGAAAACATTAGAGGCCATGGAACAAATAAGAATCCTGATGTTTTATAGAAAAATAAACATACATGAGTGGGGATAAGAGAGAGAGAGGAATAAAATCAGGTCGGGATCAAATAGATGGAAATTTGTAATATGACAACAAGAACTTTCCTCCTTTTGCGGGGGAGGGGAGCAGTTAAAAATGAATGGAAGATTGGCATTACCAAATGTTTGCTTGAAGATAAAATTCATCCAGCAGCAGTGTTTAAGATGTGTCAGTTTGAGTAAAGATTGGAAACATGGAGACAAATTATAAAGTGTGAAAATTTGTAAGGCATTTCCCAAAGGTATTATTCATTGGCGAGGGTAAGTTTTCATAGCACCAAACACCTTTTTTTTTTTTTAAATAGTATCATGTCTCAGGTATAATTGTACATTTATTGAATTTGATGAGTATCTTTCAGCCCCTGCCAACTTAAATTCCCTGATAGCAGAGTTTATGTCTGTTTGCTCAACATTTTATCTTTAGCACCTGTAATAGAGATTGGCCCACAGTTGTTGCCTAGTAAATCTTTGTTAAATTAGTGAATATGTCAATGATGAATAGAGAGAGTGAGGGAATCCAGGTAAGTGGAATTTAATTATTTGCAATTATTGTTTTCAAACCTGTCATTTTACAGCTATAAGATAAATGTTTTGACCAACATTATGTAAATTAGGTGAATTTAATTTTTGCAACTACTTGTTGATTGCAATACAAAGTTTCATTAAACTTCAAATATCAGGAATATTAAAAATCAAGTATGGGAAAATACTTTTTATTCTACTATCTTCTGAATATCACACAGTCGTGTGTGTGTGTGTGTATGTGTGTGTGAAATTTTAGTTAGCATTTCTAAGTATTTTGTTGTTCAATAAGGCTGAAAATCTCCTACGACAAAATACTTAGAAATGCTAACTAAAATTCTCTCTCTCTCTCACACACACACATATACTACTACGTGATTATATTTAAACTTGAAAACATAATTCATTTGTTGAAATCATGCATTTGTTGGTGTGAATTTCATCTGCTTCTCCTAAGAAACCATGAGGTCTATAAAGGCAACAATATTGCCTCTTTAAAGCTGTGCTCCAGAAGTGCCTGGTACATAACTGGACACTCATTACACATTTCAAGGAATGAATTTCAGTAATGTTAATGTGGAATTAGAGAAGTGAATCTGCTCTGGGTTCCAGAGAATAGTGACTCTGTTACCTTATGCTAGTACCGCAGTCTTAGATAACTGTTCCTTTGCATTACATTTGAAATCAGGAGGGATGCGTCAGCTAACTTCCTTCTTCTTTTCAAGATTGTTTTGGCTGTTCTGATACATATAAATTTTAGGATTAACTTGTCTATCACTAAAAACAGTTAGCTGGGATTTTAATAGGCTTCCACTGAATTATTGATTAATTTGGGAAATGTCATCTTCCTATTAAGTTTTTTGATCCATGGACCTGTGTGTGATACCTTGCCATTTATTTAGGTCTTTAAGTTCTTTGAGCAATGCTTTGTAGTTTTCAGTGTACGAGTCTTGCATTTCTTTTGTTTAATGTATTCCTAAGTATTTAATTCCACCTATTTTGTAGCTAAACTTTATTGAAACGCAGTCATACTCATTGGCCCACCTGTCTTCTGTGACTGCTTTTGCTACAATGGCAGAGTAGTTTCAACAGAAAAAATGTGCTCATTCCTCATCTAGAAGAGGTCTCCTGAATATGCTCTCTGTTAACAAGTAGAGCAGAAATTATTTTCCATAAATACTTGGAGAAATTTAAGTTTTCTCTCTAAAGATACAATTGAGTTATCTTTATAGTGCATAGACTGTCTCATTTTTTATCTTTGGACCATTAGCCTCTGCAATTTCTAGTATAATTTATTCTCTGCTTCAACAAACCCTCAAATTGCTATCCTCTAAATGACACACTGAGGGTCTCTAGGACCTTCAGATATTACACTTAGATTCTAGATGAGTTGTACCATTACAAGCCTGAATTTTTTGAGCCTCATAAAACAATAATAGTAACCACACCCTTTTGACACAAGCCACAGAATTCAGCGTGAAGGATGTCAAATCATCTGTGAATGATGTTTTAAGAATTCCTCTCAATTTCTGTGTATCTTGGCGAAGGTCCTCAATTGTTTGTTGCCTCTGCTGGCTTGGCAAACCTTTCAACACATGGAAATCCAGATGGTGAGGAAGAGAAGCACCTGACCAAATTAATGAAAATATTCTTTCAGCTTGTTTCTGAGCTTGTTATTTTCCCAAGTGCTTGCTCAGTTTGTGACTGTTACATTAATTGACACTGGAAGTCCAGGAAAAGGAAATACCTTTTCTGTTATATAACATGAAAAAAATAAATAGCAATACTGAAACAAATAGAAGTATATTGTTTCTTATTGTGACATATTATTTTACCCACATTGCATACAGTTTTCAAGAAAACAGACTTAATCAATCTCCTTTGAGGGATAGTCATTCTACAGTGGTTATAAGGGACAAAAAAAAAAAAAAAAAAAAAATGAAGACATGGGACAGACCAGGAAATACAAAATAAGTTGGAGAAGACACTGACTGATGAGAATTGTTACGTTTAAAGGCTCAGCTTAGTAAGAAACACAAATATATTTGGTTTATCTTTGGAATTGCTTGGTGATATCACCATCTTGTGGCCAAATTGAAATAGTTTTCTATTGCAAATTGGGTTATTTCAATATAAAGCTTCCTATGAATAATCTACCATATTAGACTTATACAACACTGTCTTTTTTATTGATTTTACTGTAATTCTAAGCACCGACTTTGTGTTATTTAATATTCAAATAAGTTATCATTATATAGATTTTTGAGAAAGATCCTAATACATCCTTCGAGTTTAACTTAATGTTAAAAAGTATTTAATACATTAAAAAAAACAAAGTTATATTTGAATAAAAAAATTTACCATGTGATACATATATGAACTTCCTTAAAAATAAGAAATGTTTCCACCTATGAACCTACTTCTTAAACATTCTAGGAAAGTTGGCTAAAGTATGTGATCATTAAACTTGAAAAATATTTTAGAATGCAAGGACTTGAAAGATAAAGACAACAATCTTTATCTTATAGGAAATGTGTCAGAAGTGTAAAAAGTGCAATAGGAAAAAGGCCATCAAAATTTGTGTTATTCATATAAGGTGTTAATAGTGAGCATGAACCAAATGTCTCTGAATTTAGACTTCCTGTGGTCCACTCTTTACGCTGGAATGAGGGGCCATTTCAATCCATTTCTTTTTTCTTAGGAACCACTTCACAGTGCCTAATTATTCCCCATTCTCAACATTCTAAATCTAATGCCAGTTTTTCTCCATCATGCAAAATTTCTAATATTGATCATGGTCCTGGTTGTACAGAATATGGCCTCATTTCAATTTTTTTTCTAGAATGTATTTCCTCTATTTTTTTTTTAAAGATTTTATTTATTTGACAGAGAGAGACACAGTGAGAGAGGGAACACAAGCACGGGGTGTGGGAAAGGGAGAAGCAGGCTTCCTGCGGAGCAGGGAGCCCGATGCGGGGCTCGATCCCAGGACCCTGGGATAATGACCTGAGCCGAAGGCGGATGCTTAATGACTGAGCCACCCAGGCGCCCCTTCCTCTGACTATTTAATTTAGATTATGAGCTTATTACATTAGAGATCATATCTACCCTCTCTGCCTATAGGTACAAAGTTTGATGGGAAGAAATAGAACCCGGAGTCCTTAATCTGAAAGACAATTTAGCTATCACTCATGCAATTTCTTCAGCTTCCCAAGGAGGAAATTCAGACCCCAAAAGTGAAGCACTTTTTTCTTTTGGATAGCATAGAGTTGGTTAGTTCTAGCTCTTTAAATCCTGATTTGACAACCTCTGTCATTTAACTGATGTGTTTAAACCATTCACATTGAAAGTTATTATTAATATGATTCCGATAATCTGCGATCTGCTAGATGTTTTCTATTTTTCCATTTGTTTTTTATTTTCTCTGTATTGCCTGCCTTATTTGAGTTTACATGTTTTTTAGGATTCTATTTTCTTCTATTGACTTATTATTTATGCTTCTTCTTGACTAAGTCAGTATTTTTCTAGGCTTTGTAGTAATCATTTTAAATAATCTAAGCCTATATTCGTATAATAATATATCACCTCTCCAGTAGTAGGAGGACTTGTAACCATGTATTCCCAATTTCTCCATTCCCTCTTTTGCGTCACTTTGTTACACATTTCACTGTCATGTATGCCTACTAACACACAGGATATTGTAACTAGTTTCCTTTTAAACAGTCAGCTATCTTTTGGCATAGAGATAAAAACCAAAAATATTATACTTTAATTTGTTTCATTTCTGAAACTTAATTTTTTCTGTAAATCCAAATTTCTGACCTATATTACACTCTTTCTTATCAAAGAACTTTCTATATCGCTTCTTACAGTTGAATTCCTGTCCAATTCCTTCAACTATATTTCTACTGAAACATAGTCTCAATTTCCCATCTCTTTTGTAGGAAATGTTCTCTATGTACAGAATTCTGGGTTGATAGTTTGGTTTTTTTCTTTTGTCACTTTAAGGATCTTCTTGCTTGCACAGATTGTGACCAAAACATCTGCTGAAATTCTTATTCTTTTCCTACTCTGGTTAATGCGTCTTTTTTCTTTGCCTTCAAGATTGTCTCTTCTCCTTCTTTGTTTTACCAGTTTGAATATGATATGCTAAAGTTTTTAAAGTTATTATGCATGCCTCTTGTTGTTCTCTGAGCTTCTTGGGTTTGTGTCTATCTCCCTGCTATTATTTCCTCAAATATATTTTTTTTCTAGCCACTTCTCTCTATCTTCTCCTTTTAAAATTCCAATTATACATTCTTTTTTTTTTAAAGATTTAAAAAATTTATTATTTGAGAGAGAGAGAGAGAGCACGGGGCAGGAGGAGGGGCAGAAGGAGAGGAAGGAGCAGAACTCCCCTCTGAGCGGGGAGTCCGACACGGGGCTCGATCCCAGGACCTCTGGATCATGACCTGAGTCAAAGGTAAATGCTCAACTGACTGAGCCACCAGGTGGCCCTCCAATTACACATTCATTAGACCATCTGGTATGGGATGCTCAGCTCGTTTCATTTTGCTTTGTTTTATCTACCCACTCTTTCCATTTTAAAGTTTTTGGGAACTTTTACTGATCTATCTTGAAGGTCACCAATTTCCATTTAATTCTTTCTTATAGTTTTCATCTTTCTGAGGAATATATTGATCTTGGACATTCCCTACATTTTCCTTTTGTAACTTTCACATACCAATCACTTTTCTATGCCTTACACATATGTGTATGTGTGTGTGTGTATACAGGACCTGTATAAGACAATTGATGCTAAGGCAAATATCCTTTTTGCTTGCAAGTAAGTCCTCCTTTCCTTCTGATAGGCCTTTAGTGGGGAGATTCATGTTAATCTCTTTAAGAGCTGGACTGAGTTTAAAGGTTTTAGCGTCTCTGTGGTTACCGTCACTGCACAAGAGATTTCAAAGTACTCCAGTGAAATCTTGTGCCTGTGGCGAGCTAATTGCCAGGGTTTTATCCCTGAGTGTCTTTTCCCTGCTTGTCTTTGGGCCTTTCCTTTGTGATATTCCCTCAAGAAAATCTGCCTATTACGGCCTCCAAGTGTATCCCCCGTCTGTTTCTCTGGCACACTTGCGGTGGATGGCGTGGCGTGTGGTGGAATTCTCTGCGGTGCTGCGTAAGCCCCCCTCTGAGGCGGGACCTGGGACCTGGGCTTTGGCACATGACTCTCACCAGTTTTCCTGCCTCCCTTGTCAATAAAATTTTGAGCCTAATGTGCATCCTTTCCCCTTCTCCAGGGGTAAAGAATTTCCCCCTGTCTTCATACCCTAGGTACGATGTGTTTCTACTATGCCCCAGGCTAAAATATTTGTGCTTCCTCCCCATACAAGTTAAAGCTTTCCAGAGAGGACACAGCGGAGATGGATTCGTGTAGACTTGGGGCGGTAACTGCTGTTTACGTCTCCCAGGCAGCAACACCGGTTAACCTCTTCTAGGATCCTCCTCAGCTTTCCCAGGGATACCTGGCAATGTCCTTGGAGGAAAAGCCTACAAAAGACTGTAAATCCCCCGGCGTCTGCAGCCCCCAGAGTGTCACGCTGTCAGCACAGCCCACACTCAGTCTTTACCAACCACTTGCAGGCTTCTAGCTCAATCTGCCTCCGACCTATGTTAACAGTCGGTAGCATCTGTGCCCCGTAAGCCAATGTTCGGAGCCTGTTTCTGCCGGCAGGTGCTGTCTCTCTCCAGAGAGCGGGACTTCATTACTATTATCATTAAATCAGCGAATTTTTAAAAACCTGCTCCTTCCATATTGAAATGTTTTCCTTACATATAAAGACATCAGAATCTCAGGGGCGCCTGAGTGGCTCAGTCATTAAGCGTCTGCCTTCGGCTCAGGTCATGATCTCAGGGTCCTGGAATCGAGCCCCGCATTGGGCTCCCTGCTCCACGGGAAGCCTGTTCTCCCTCTCCCTCTCCCCCTGCTGCGTCCCCTCTCTCGCACTGTGTCTCTGTCAAATAAATAAATAAAATCTTAAAAAAAAAAAAATCAGAGTCTCTGCTCTCAGAATTATCTGGTCTCCTGCACAGACCTAGCAACAAACAGTGCCAAAGAGGAGGCTCGTAGGTGTGGCCCAACAGGAGGGTGCGGAGTGAGCAGCTGCATCTGACAGTGGTCGAGCCCAGAGGGCCAGCGACGGAAGCGGAGGAGCTCCTCCCTTGGGCCAGAGGCGGCGCTTGTCCTGGGCTCTGGAGCCCCGTTTGCAACATCAGAGCCGCAGGGCCCTGGCAACGCCCCAGGGGAGCTGCCTCGACTTGAGTCTTTCTGAATCTCCGTCCGCGCTTACTGCTGCTCCACTACCAGTTCAGAAACACACCCTTCATATATTCACGCGTGTACACACCCCCAGTGCGCATCTGCAAGTCGGCTATGATTCTTTCAGAATCCAAGTAGTCACACCTTGCCGGGAAAGTGCACGATCATCATGGCAACAGTTTGTTCAGACTGAGGGAAAGAGCGGCCCCGGAGGCCACTTCAATAAATCAAGCAAGGATTGCCATTTAAAGGATAGACAAGGACGTTGGGGCCATTGGCGCTCATGGTAGAGCCATTAGCGATGCTGGTTGCATCACTCAGGATGGCAAGGTTTTGATCTCAACACTCTTACTGGAGATTTTCAGGTTTCAGAAGATGCCATCCGAGGGGAGGGCCGTTTTGGAACTCCTTCAGTCCTGGTATTTTATTACCAAGGCTCCAGTAGTTCAACACGTAGCTTGACTGAGCCAGGGAATCTCATTAATCTCAAGAGTTATTCACTATGCAGTAGGATTGCTAGGGTGCAGGATATCGCCCTCAGACTTAGATGTTTCAAAACAACATGCAATTCAGTCAATGCATTCACAATCTTTATGTCAATTTTTTTTTTTTTTAATTTTGCTTTTAGGCTCTAAGGTTGAAAAATTCTCTATCATATGCCCTGCCCACCCTCTCTCTCCCAATGTGCGTGTGTGCACGCGCACACACACTTCATCCAAAATTTGGGGTTTATTTCATATGACATGGTAATGTCCTCCTTAGTGAGAAGATTTAAAATAGTTGTTGAAAGTGGAAAAGCTTTATAAAATATGCTAATTATTTTCACAAAAAACCCCAAAGTTGTGTTATTTTAGGGGGTAGATTTCATGGCAGTGTATACTCATATCCTAGCCAGATGTCAGACTTCTGATTTTCAGGCAGTAACAGGCTACTTGCATTTTATTTCATGCTAGTTCAAACTGGTCCTTGAACGTAGCTAAACATATTTCACGGAATACAAAGCAGAGGACAATTTAAACAACACAGGCAAACACATTCTTACGATTTGCAACTAACTGCTTCCACGTAACTTGTTTTGGGTTTAGGCTTAAGGGTGACAGGAAGGGTTGACAATTTGGGCTTCTTTGCTTCTAGGCCCATCTAGTGTAGGTAAGGAATTTCAGGGCCAACCATCTACCCAGACCACTGAAGTGGGTGTCTATCTATTCTCCTCTCTTCCATGCATTTTTTCCAACCAACCTATTCTTCTCATTAGAGCAAGGAAGCTATGTGTAAAATGCAAATTATATCATACTATTCCCTAAGGCAATAGATCCCTGTCACCTTTAGACAAAGCCAAAAACCGTAAAGGGCTTTGCAAGGTCAGAATGATTTTGCCCTTGCCCACCTCTGAAGATTCTCCTTATGCCACTCTCCCCTCACTCTTTATGCTGGATTTATGTAAATTCAAATTTCTCATGCTTTTTTCTCACCTCCTGGCCTTGGAACATACGGTTCTTCTACATTCCTCTCTCCATCTGGCTAACCCTTACTCACCCTTGAGTCTCAACTTAATTGCAACCCCCTTCTCAGCTCTCTACAATGAATCTTGTCCGCCACCCCCCACAATGTCTGCAGCCTCGGCACAGTTTGAATAATTCAATGGTCTGAGGTGATTTGCCTGATCTGTATGTTTCCCAATCAACTTTAAGCTCCAAGAGGACAGGTACCACGTTGAGTGCTTATTTTGTTGTCCATAGCATTGACTAGAGTGTTTAGAACATATAAAATAGTTGGGGGCTGATTAACTCACTAGATTTCTGCTTTGGGGATGTGATGCTATATTCCCAATTATGACAAAGTGTTACTTTCTTTGCTCCGTTCTCTGTGCATAAATTTCTCTCAGGCATCTCGAAGGAACTTGCAAGGGAGAACACTTATTTGTTCCCCAGCCAAATAGCATCATAATTTAATGTTAATTGTGTACCATTCATCACCGTCTTTTAAAATTCATGCTCATTTTTTTTCTCCCCTTTCTTTGTAACTTTTTGCTCATAATTTAAGATCCATTTCACTAATGCCAAATAGTCGATGTTTTATAAAGAATAAAGATGACTAGAAAGATATTTTTCCTTTAGGTTTCCTCATTAAAGCAGCTTCAAAGAAATTTAAATTCAAAATATGCACATTATGAGCAGAATATTTTATCCTTTCCCAACACGTTAACTTTTATTGTATGATGCTTGGATCCACATCTCATTAGTTTCTGTTTTGATGTTTTATTTTATTTTTTATTTTTTAAAGATTTTATTTATTTATTTGACAGAGAGATAGAGAGCACAAGTAGGCAGAGGGAGAGGGAGAAGCAGGCTCTCCACTGAGCAGGGAGCCAGACGTGGGGCTCGATCCCAGGACCCCAGGATCATGACCTGAGCCGAAGGCAGACGTTTAACCGACTGAGCCACCCAGGCGCCCCTGATGTTTTATTTTTTTAAATTTCATGTGTGTTTTATAAGCTGTATTGAAGATAAAACAGGATATATTTTAGACTGGGCATCAGTGAACAGCTTGAATATGCTGTTAGAAATTTTAGTTTGAGGGGCGCCTGGGTGGCTCAGTTGTTAAGTGTCTGCCTTTGGGTCCTGGGGTCCTGGGGTCTTGGGATCAATCCCCGCATCGGGAGGCCTGCTTCTCCCTCTCCTGCTCCCCCTGCTTGTGTTCCCTCTCTTGCTGTCTCTCTCTCTGTCAAATAGATGAATAAAATCTAAAAAAAAAAAGAAATTTTAATCTGATTTCAATCTATATAGAAAGCCAGTACAGACCACTGATTGATTGAAACAATGAAGTTTGAAACAGAGACATGGAAACATACACGGATTTTGCAGATATGGTATTGAGAATTTTTTCTTAGTTGATTTTTACTCATTTAGTAGCTAATTTAGATGAATTATAATAGATTTACAATAATACGACAGACATGTTGATTTTCAACCCCGCACATGGAACAAAAAAGGAATTTCTAGGTCTTCAAATGAACAGTGGTTAATAGTGGTGTCTTGTGAAGAGCAAGTGAGCAATGATGGTCCAGTCCTGGCATAACAGATTTCAGTGTTCATGACTTTGTAGTATGGTCTTCCTCGTGTGCAGTATTCCTGGAGATTCTGTGAGCTACTGAAATCTATTAATTATTCAATATCCATTTAAGCATTTCCTGCCTAAATAAGTCACACTTAGTTTCTGTTACTTCTAATTAATATTTTTGATGGAAACAGTGTGTACATTTTGCAAAATCCTTATTTATATATCCACTTGGATTACAAATACTGTTCAAAAATTCTTAATATCTTAACTTTTATGTAGAAAAAATGTCATTTGTATTATTCTAGCTTTTGAATTTGTAAAAGAGCCACATGCAAATTTTTTCTAGTAAAGTTGATTATATGTAAGTAGGAATTTATAACAAAGTGACCACTGTTAGGAATACAGTAAATATCATTCAGTCAATAGGTCTTCTTTTTTGTTGTTTAAAATAGTGAACTTGTTTGCGTTGTCATATGCTATACCTCTTGGACTGTTAAAATAATACTATGCATGACATTCTAGACAATTTGTGACATTCCTAAGGGAGTGGGGTTACTTTACACAATTACTTTACACATGTCACTGATGTCTGGCACATCTTATATCAAGGGGAAAAAAAAGGAAGCGATGTGCAAAATTCTAACAATGTTAGCTTCCTGATAGAACAATACTCTTTTGTTGCATTCAAATTTTCTTTTATTCATCCAGAGAGCTAGTCTTACATTTTCTTATCTTTCATAATGTATAATAAATTAAGAAATAAAAAACATAATCTGAGCTCAGTAGCAAATGAGAGAGGAGATAAGAGTGGGAAAAGGTCATACACTAGCTCTCAGAAAAATCTATAATCCTTGGAAGGTTGAAAACATAAGAATAGGAACCCAAAAGACTGGGGTGAAGGAAAATGCAGAGATAATAAAAATTGATTGATTTCTCTTTGCCAGAGACTGCTTTTAATATTTTATTTGAATTAACTCAATCCTTAAATGACACAATAAGGTCCTTATTATTACCTCATTTTACAAACAAGGAGACCAAGTCTTAGAGACTTAAGCACATTGTACAAAGTCACAGAATGCTAGTTGGTGGAACCAGAGAGCAAATTCAGGTAGTCTGCCAGGAGAGGTCATATTTTGAAACATCATACTATTGTACACCATTTCTCCACCTTTCGACTTGGGTGGCCTTATGACTTTTTTGACTGATTGAATACAAACACAAGACTTATTTGTCCTGGAAGCCTTTCCTTTATTCCTTTAAGAAGCCAGCCTTAAAGGAGCCATGGGGAGGCCCAAATGGACAGGAATCATGGCTCCCTGCTGGCAGCCCCAGCTGACCTCCCACCTGACAGCTAGTACCAACTAGTTAGTAACAGTCACCACCATGTTAGTGGAGACAAAGCAGCGATTTTTCATACTTCACCCCCAGCTGTTGGAGTGGTCCTGGCTAAGGCCTCAGGGATCATACAGCAGATTCTGATCTGATTCCTTAATTGAATGCTTTGGGAATATTAGGTTTGGGGTGAGTGTATTTTGCATGTGAATTGTTGTGGTCAGAGATACCTCCTATCCACATGGTCCTCTACCTTGTGATCTTGCCACTGCTCCATCAAGAGGTGAAGACTTTTTTTTTCCTTTCTATTCCCTTGACTTTGACCAATAACTGTTTTGACCAATATAATAAGGTAGAAGAAAAGTTCTGGGTGTAGTCCTTTGCTGTACTGACTGTCTCTAGTTGCTTTCTCTTGAAACTCAGATGCCACGCTATGAGGGAGCCTTGGAGAGAACCACATGGAGAACCACATGAGGCCCCCCTCATGTGAAGTTTCTGGACTACCGTGTGATTGAAGGAGACATACTGAGTATTCCACCCTAGCTGTTTGCTCCATTCTAACTGAATGGAACAAGAATAGATCATCCCTGCTATGCCCTATTTGAATTGCTAAACCACGAAATCATGGGATTATTTTATGCCACTAACTTTTGGAAATGTTATACAGCAATAAATAACCAGAACATTCCTATTATACACCAGAACTTTTCTCAGTGCTGGATATTAACAATGAATAAAATAGACAAAATTCTCCTTATAAGTGAGTTGTGAGAAACAGAAAAAATATAATAATAAGCAGAAAAGTTTTAATTTAAAAAATAAGTTCTATAAAATAACACATACATATATATATAAAGGTAATGTGTACCACAAGGTAATGTGACATTGAGTGCCTCAAGGGGAGAATGGTATCTTAAGAGATTATGACCACATTTTCTGAAGAGATAATTAAACTATGATATGAGTGATGTAAGTAGCCAACCATGGAATATCTTAAGGGTTCCATAAAGATGGAATAAGAAGGGCACCTGGGTGGCTCAGTTAGTTAAGTATCTGCCTTTGGCTAAGGTCATGATCTCCAGGTCCTGGGATCAAGCCCTGCATCAGGACTTCCTGCTCAGTGGGGAGCCTCTGCTTCTCCCTCTCTCTTCCTCTGCCCTTCCCCACAGCTCGTTCTCTCTCTCTTTCTCTCAAATAAATAAATAAAATCTTTTTAAAAATTAAAAAAAAAAAGAAGGAACAATAAATACAAAGATCCTCAGGAGGGAATTACCTTGACATATTCCAGGAGAAGAATGAAGGCCCAGGTGGCTAGATAGTAGGAAAGGCAGGGGGGCATTGGAGGTGGGAAAAGACAGGTCGATGGGGCCTTGTGAGCTATGAAAAGACCTTAGTTTCACTGTGCGAAAAGTAGAAAGACATGGAAGGGACCAAAGGAAAGAGATAACATGGTCTGATTTAATTTTTTATAACCTTTTCTTTTTATTTTGGAATAATCTTAGATTCACAGGAAAGTTACAAAGATAGTATAGAAAGTCCCTGTGTACGCCTCACCTAGTTTCCTCATTGTTAACATCTTTTTTTTTTTTAAAGATTTTATTTATTTATTTGACAGACAGAGACATAGCGAGAGAGGGAACACAAGCAGGGGGAGTGGGAGAGGGAGAAGCAGGCTTCCTGCAGAGCAGGGAGCCCAACGCAGGGCTCGATCCCAGGACCCTGGGACCATGACCCGAGCCGAAGGCAGACGCTTAATGACTGAGCCACCCAGGCACCCCCCTCATTGTTAACATCTTATATTACTATGGTACATTGTTAAACTGAGGAATTAGCATTTGTACCTTATTATTAACTAAACTCCAGACTTTATTTGGATTTTACCAAATTTTCCTTTGCATTTAGTTGCCGTGTTCTTTAGCCTCCTCTGGACTAGTTGCCATGTGTCTTTAGTTTCCTTTGGTCTGTTAGTTTCTCAGACTTTCTTTGTTTTTCATGACCTTGACAGTCTTGAGGAATGATTTATGGTTTCCATTCTGGTTGCTACGTGGAAAATGGATTGTAGGGACAGAAGTGTGAAAGTAGGAAGAACAGAACACTGTAACTGAAAGTAGAGAGATAGGGACAGCTGGGTGGCTCAGTTGGTTAAGCCTCTGCCTTCGGCACAGGTCATGATCCCAGGGTCCTGGGATCGAGTCCCGCATCGGGCTCCCTGCTCAGCAGGGAGTCTGCTTCTTCCCCTGCATCTCCCCCGCCTCTCCCCCTGCTCATGTTCTTGCTCACTCTCTCTCTCTTTCAAATGAATAAATAAAAAATCTTAAAAAAGAAAGTAGAGGGATAGACTACCTCCCCTTGTACTAAGTTTTCCATACCCAAAGTGTATTTTACACTTACGACACATCTCAATTCAAGTGCTCACTGGACATATCGGATAGTATAGTTGTAGAATGCGGGAATTCGTGTGCTCTAGAAATACCACTCTCCCAAAGAAACACGTGAAAAACAATAACAAAAATCAAACCCTTTGTTAACAGTATGATATTTTAAAAATTTGATATTTTAAAAAGGGATAACCAAAAATTTTCACTTCTGGCTTAGTTAACAAGGTCAGGCACAGTGATTTTTACAGTCAATGCTCTTTTGGAGACTCTGTCAGTCCATTGGCATAAGACAATTAGCCTTTCCCTGGGGATAAATTAGTTTGACAGGAAGAAGCTAGTATATGCCAGGATTCTAAAGCAAGATGCTATGTTTGGAATCCATGCTCTGAATGTAAGAAAGAAGTGTAGTGCAACATCTGTGTAGAGAAGCAGGCTTCTGTGTCCAGAGTTTCCGCTTGCTTGGAAAAAGGAGAAAGGATCCAAACACATGTAGGGAGATGAATGGCGCAGGTTTCAGGCTGAGTATTAAGGAAGAGTGCCTCCACATCCAGTAAAACTGAGAAGACCTCTTACCCCCTGCGTTAAACAATCTTCCTTCATGGGCTGAGCAAATATAGATTAGAGCGTTTGAACTCTTCTGGGCAGGCAGGACTTTGCATGTGTATGTCACGGTTGAACAAAGTCAAGCCCAAAGGATAGCACAGTAGTCCCTCCTTATCCGCAAGGGATATGTTCCAAGCCCCCCAGTGGATGCTTGAAACCACAGATAGTAGCAAATGCTATACACACATTGTGCTTTTTCCTGCACATAGATAACTATGATAAAAGTTTCATTTATACATTAGGCATAGTAAGAGATTAGCAATACTGACTAATAATAAAATAGAACAATTGTAACAATATGCTGCCTTAAAAGTTATGTGAATATGATCTATGTCTCTCAGAATATCGTACTGTACTCACCCTGCTTCTTGTGATGATGTGAGGTGATAAAATGCCTCCGTGCTGAGAGGAGGTGAGGGGAATGATGCCGGCGCTGTCCCGGAGCATGAGGCTGCTATCGACCTGCTGACAATATGCCAGAACCAGGATCATTTACTTTTGGGACTGCAGTTGGCTACATGTAACTGAAACCAGGGAAACTGAACCCATGGCTGAGGAGGATTACTGTATGATGAATTCATACTCACAGGTAATCATATCAGTATGATTATGTTAGAGTAAAAAGCAGTGGAGGTACAAAATGACACAAATGGAATGGGGTGACCATGAGTGATCTGCCAAGAGAAGAAAATATAAAGAAGTAGTTCCAAAATCTTCTTCTAGGGACCTCTCAACACTACTAAAAATTATTGTGGACTCCCCAAGGGTTTTGTATTTGCAGATTGTCTTGATTACTGCATTAGAAATTAGAGCTAACACATTTAAAAATATCAAATAATTTACTTAAAATTAATAATATACCCATTACATTTTAACATAAATAACTTTTTTTGGTCTAATAACTATATTTCCAAAGATAGAATGAGAAGAGTGGCATTATCTTATGTTTTTGCAAACCTCTTGGCTACTGGCTTAATAGAAGACAGCTAGATTTTCACATTTGCTCCGTCTTTTCCTCTGTTCCAATAAAGGTGTCACGCAGCTTCCGGAAAAGTCTACCGAACAGTAAGAGAATGAGAGTGAAAAAGACTAATACTGTCCTAGTGTTATTTTGAAAATATTTTTGACTTCATGGGCCACCTGCAAAGGACGTGCGGGGGTTCCCGAACCACACTTTGGGAACTGTAGACCTAAAAGAATTGACTGGTTGGGATGGACGGTTGTAGCTGCTGCCGTCGCTGTTGTTACTGGATAAAACACTGACAGAGGTAAATATGGTTTTCCTCACTCTTGGCCACAGCTTGCCCTGTTCAAGATTACCAACATGCTTCAACACTGAAAGAAGAGAAAACACATCGTATGCCAAATTGGCCAACCTGGGTATTTGACACCTTTCACTTTATCTTATTTATTTACCTATATATTCTGAATTGTTTTTCCTTCTCACAGAAATTGTTAATCTCCAGTTTTACAAAGGAAGATAATGAAGTTCAAGATGGTAAATAACTTTACTAGGCATATACAACTAAGTAACACCGGTGACTGTTTCCCGAGGCTCTGTTCTTTCTATGATATTTATACTTTCCCCTTAAGCAATAATTATAAAATACAGCAATAATTAGGAATTATGGGAAAATGAAGATTGGTTGTGAATATAGTACAAATTGGAAAATGAAATAACTTGAAAAAAGTCTGTTGTTAGGAAGTTACAAATAAATAGGGGTCATAGGTTAAATGTAAGGAAAACCGATTTTTGTTTAATCTGCATATTAACAAAAATGTTGGTCTCTACTGAATGAAACTAAGGCTTATATGGAGAGCATATTCTGAGGTGGGTGATTTAATTAAGCAATAGACATAAGATGCACTCTGTGGAATAAATAGGCTTGTTTTGGAGGCATTGAGGGAAAGGGGAAACTCAGAGATTGTCAGCCTTAGGCCTGACAGCTGGAAGACGTAGGCATAGACACTTGGGTGACTGGAGTCATTACAGGATTTTTAGAGTCAGCTCGGTGGCTGATTATCTATGCAATTTATATGAATTCTATTTCAGTAAACCTATAGATGTCTATAAATAGTTTTTATGAAGTTTTTTTAAATGTGAAATATAAGATTTCAAGTGTATGGCTTATCTCATTTCATTATTCTTGCTGCCAGATTCACTTTATTTCTGCATAAAATAGTGACACCTTGGGTTATTGGGTTAGTTTTTTCTTTGTTAATAACTCTAGCTCTTTCCTCTGATAGGCAATTCAGATTATTACTTATGAGGGCCATCAAACTGCAGATGCATTTAGCTGCATCAAAAATAAAATACCTATTGCCTTATGATTCATGATATGTCCAGAGAACTTAAATATTTTAGTGTGTATAATATATTTTGTCACTGTAAGTCACTTTCACAACTGACTGTGCAAAAAGTTATTAGCTGGTTGCCAATATTTTCTCAAATTTGAATTCACCTGCATGTCATTTGCCAAACTGTTTCTAGAGACTAAATCACATAAGGGATTGCTATAATGTGTATAATGGGAGTACAGCTAATGTTAACATCCAACTGAAATGAAACATGTCTATAAGACTGGGGCTTTTGTTATCATCTTATAACCACACGTGGCGTGAAGATAGAACTGTGTCACACTTATCTGTCATCATGATAAAATTCATTTAATTCTCCATCTTGAAGATCAAACAGTAGGGTAATCAAAAGCAGAGGAAAACTATCTGTGTTTATGTGGGACTGAGATAGAAATTCAGCCCTTAGGACAGTGATATCTGCTAGGGCTGTTTCAGCGCCTTTAAGGAGTTAGAAAGTGTGCTATTTATAGTCCAAGAGTATCATCAGTTTAATTGTCATGTCTATTAGTTTCCTGCTGGTGCTGTAATAAATTACCGCAAGCTTATCGCCTTCAAACAACACAAATGTGTTATCTTACAGTTCTGGAAGTCAGAAGTCCAAAATGAGTCTTAAGAGGCTAAATTCAAGGTGTGTGTTCCTCCTCGAGGCTGCAGGGGACAATCCATGTCCTCGCTTCTTCTAGTGGGAGAGGCTGACTGCATGTCCTAGCTCACCGCCTTCTCCTTCATGATCAAGGGCATCACTCCAACCTTTGCTTCCATCCTCATAGCGCCTCTTACCTTTTAGGAGGACTCTTATCATTACAGAGAACCCACCCAGATGGTCCAGGATAGTCCCACTATCTCAAATTTAATCAGATGTGCAAGGTCCCTTTTGCCATGTAAGATCATATAGTCCCTGATTGTGGGAACCAGAAGGTGGACTTCTTTGGAAGCCATTATTCTGTACTACACCAAGGGACTTGATTATTGGTTCTTTGTTTTTGTTTGTTTGTTTGTTTGTTTTTTGATTATTGATTCTGTCACACACATTTTCATGTACCTACAAAATGTTTTTGGAATGCTTACTTTGCCAGTTACTTTGCCACATAAAAAGCACCGATTTTGCCCTCAAGTAGCCTATAGTCAAGCCTCTTATGACAAGTCTGCTGGATAATTCAATTACTTTCACGGATCATGATTAATAAGCCTAGAGTGGTCTAGGAGCATACTGGAGAAGCACTCAACCTAATCTGTGGGGCTTGGGAAGGTTTTCTGGAGGAGGCCACACCGAAGGGCAGAGTTGAAGGATAAATGGTAATTTAATTTAATTTGAATGTGGTGCAAGGGAGAGAAGCACATGAATTCAACTGCCTAAACTCACATGCCTAGCTGGCTTTAGACCCCACCTGGACCTAGAATCCACTGTTCCTACTCCATTTTGAATCCTTCATTTTCTTCATACAATCACTGGTTCACTATTATAACCATTCTTTTGCATCCACTCACAACTCCTTTGTTTCTCTTTTAGACTTTTGTCAAATACATAACACACTGTTTTATTACAACTCTATGACATTTCAGTGTCTGTAGTTATGCTGCTGAATAAGGCAGGAAAAAAAAACATATGCATATCCTGACAATCTCCCCTTAAATTCATAACCTTAAATCTTAAGTGGCTTGTAATGCCCCCTGGCAATCCTAACACAGTCCCCAATCCCATTTCTCTCCTAGGCAACTACCTCACATCTCTAGCTCTCCCCAAATCCCCACCAACTCCTTGCTCATCAGCCAATTATTCTGCCTTCTATCTCACTCTGCAAATCAAAGCAATTAGAAAAGAACTTCCACAATCTTCCCCCGCCAGGGCTATCCACCTACCATTCCTAGGCCCCAGAGTTTCAGGAATCATAATCTCTTCTTTACCTTCTTTTATCACAGATAAACTGTACTTCCAGATCCAATCTTTCCACTTGTACATAGATTCCTCCCTCCCCTTTTTAACCTCCTCAAGCACATCACTTCAGTAATCCTGCTAACTTTCTCCTGCCCTGAAAAATTTTCTTTCTCCCTACTGAAACATTCCCATTAGCATACAAGCATCTTATTATTTCTCTTCTCTTAAAAATAAAAATTCTCTCTTGGTTTAATATTCCCCTCCAGCTATTAACTCATCTCTCTGCCTTCTTTTATGGTAATATTCCTCTAAAGAATACACAGACTCCTTTCTCTCTTCTAAATCTCTCTTAAACTTATTCCAAATAGGATTTTATCCTCTGCACTCTAGTGAAACGGCTATGTAAAAATATTACTAATAGTTTAGTAATATAGCTCACACTAACATAACACTTACTATGTTCTAAGCCCCTTATAAAACCATTTAGTAGCTAATCTAAACCTCACAGCAAACTGCAAGGTAGCTAGTAAAAAACTGGCATTGAGATAAAAACCCAGGCAAATGCTTCTGATGCCCATTTAGCCACTACTATACTATTTCTCTAACTCACAAATAGCATCCATATTATATATACAATTACCAATCATTGGTCCTCATCTTTGGAACTGATTATCAACAGCATTTAAAAAATTGATATTCCCCCCCCCCAAAATTTGTCTTCCATTGGCTTCTGGGACTCCACACGCTGATTTTCCTCCTACCTGACTGGTTACATTCTCAAGAGGAACAGGTCGGATAAGCAGATAAAAAATATCTGATTCCTTGTCCTTACGGGCGTGATATTTACTTATGCAGGCGGTAGACTGGTGAGTGAGTAATCTCTCCACAATGTTTAAAGAGAGATCGATTCAAAGTGCTGTGGTGTTTAGAACTAGAATTTACTAACTGTCCTGAGGAGACTTTTAAGGAGGGGCATCAAAGCTACATTTTGAAGTATAAATAGAAGGCTGCCAGGTGGGGAAGGTGGGGAAGATTGCTCCAAGCAGACTGAAAGCACCTGGGAATGTAGAAACCTACATATGTTTGAGAAATAATAAGAAGCCCAATGTATTATTTTATCCCCTCTTTTATTTGATTTTGAATCTGTACACCCCAAAATTAGGCTAACTTGCAAACAGAAAGATTTACAAATTTAAATTCAAAACAGAATAAAACACATCCTGGGCACCTGGGTGGCTCAGTTGGTTAGGCGACTGCCTTCGGCTCAGGTCATGATCCTGGAGTCCTGGGATCGAGTCCCACATCGGGCTCCCTGCTCACCAGGGAGTCTGCTTCTCCCTCTGACCCTCCCCCCTCTCATGCTCTCTTTCTCTATCTCATTCTCTCTCTCAAATAAATAAATAAAAAATCTTAAAAAAAAAAAAAGAATAAAACATCCTGAGGACTTTATATTAAAACAAATTAGAGGGGCGCCTGGGTGGCTCAGTCGTTAAGCGTCTGCCTTCGGCTAGGGTCATGGCCCCCGGGTCCTGGGATTGAGCCCCGCATCAGGCTCCCTGCTCTGCGGGAAGCCCGCTTCTCCCTCTCCCACTCCCCCTGCTTGTGTTCCCTCTCTCGCTGTGTCTCTCTCTGTCAAATAAATAACAAAATATTAAAAAAAAAAACCAAATTAGAAACCTTGAACCCTTTCCCTCAACAGTACAACTGGCCAGTTGCCATCCTAAATATCGTCCTCATTTAGCATCTTGGCAAAAGAGCCAGATGCTATACTAGGTTTGGGGAGAGTTAAAACAAGAGGCTTAGCCATCATTAATTTATGCTTAGGTTATCTAACACCTTGATATTATTCTCTAAAGTTATTTTTGTTCTGAGAACACTGATTTAATAACATCATAATCTTCATAATCACATCATAAAACGTTAGTTGGCCTTACTTGGTGTAGAAGATGAAGTCCAAACTCTTCAGCACACCATATTTAAGAAGTTTTGTTTGATTCTAATGTCTCAAAGATAGTCTCTATGCTTACTCTTCTGTTTGGTTTTTCACATTTTATCTTTACCATCTTCACTTTTTGTATTTGATTTGAAGTAGGGTTATAATTTGGCTTTCTCCATATGGATAGTTGTACTTTATATATTATTTCTATATTTACATATAGAAATAAAATATATAAAAATTATATATACTATATATACATGTATACATTTAATTATGCATTTAAATAAATAAATAGATAAATGTGTGCATATGTATACATATACATATATATTTACAACTCCATCTTTTCCTCACTCATTTGTAATACCCTTCTGTCATAGATGAACTTATCATATGTTGTCTTTTAAAAATCAACTCTACATTGTCCTATCCATTCCCACCAAATTTAAAATGATATCTGGTAGGATGAGTTTCTTCCCACATTCACTCTTAATCATTTCATGGGTTGTTTTTAGCTTCTTATTTTTTCTATTTAATTTTGTGTCAACCTGTCAGATTCTCTAAAAAGTCTTAGGGTATTTTTTATTAGAATTACATTGAATTTATTATTTTTACTACAAACTGGGACAAAATAAACAGGTTTCTGTGCATAGTACAATCACATTACAGTTGTTCTTTTCTTTGAGATAATTCTCAAGTCATCTTGACTTAAGTTGTGTATTTCCCCAAACTCTTTGGTCATTGGTATAGAGTCATTCTTTAGGTTTGGTTTCTCAAACAACTAATCACAACCAATGCATATGACATTTTACCAGCTTACCTCTCGAGGAAATTCTCATTCTTAAATTTGTTCAAGAACATGACTGCAACTAGTTTTATTCACATTGGCTTACTGGGCTCAATGTGATCTTGCTGCTACATCTGATATCCTTGGTGATTACCTGTGATTATCATAATCATTATGTCTATGCAGCTACCCCCTTTCACCTTTGGTACTTTGCGTGCACAGGCTCTTTGGTTAGAAAGAAAGCTCTCCAAGTTCAGTCCCATTTTTCAATGTGCAGTTACTGAACAGCTTTATAATAACCTCTGACCTAGTCTTCAAGGACATAAGACATTTTTGTGACTAATTTGGAGTAATCTTAAGTAGAATTCTGAGTTTCCTCCCACATGAAATCCTAAGATTCAATGTTAATATTGAGCATATATGTATATATTATTTACCTATTGATGCCTAAAAAGTTATTCTAACAATGGATTCAAGGTTAAAATTAAACACATTTGTATTGGTTACCTACTTAAGCCCAACAAATTAAAACATAATGACCTAAAACAACAGAAACCGCTTATTACCTTCCATTGTCTCTGTAGATTAGAATTAGGATTCTAAGAGCAGTTTAAGTGGGTGATTCTGGCTCAGACTGTCTCATGAGGTGGCATCAAGATTTTGGCCACAGCTACGATTAACAACACTTGGCTGGGACTGCAGGTACCACTTCTAAGATGGCTCACTCACATGGCTGTTTGCAGAAGGCCTTCGTTTCTTCCCAGCTATGGATGGGAGGTCTCAGGTCCTCATCACTTGGGCCCCTCCATAAGTCTTCTTGAGTGTCCTCATTACATAGCAACTGTTTCCCCAGAGCAGTGGTTTAAGGACCTACAAAAGCAGAAACACAATGTCTTTTATGACCTATCCTTAAAAGTGACACTCACTCATTTCCACAATATCCAATTACTTACATAGGTCAGATGTATTCAACATGGGAAGGGATTCCAGAAGGAACGAATGCCATGAGATCAGAGTCAATGGGGGTCATTTTGAAGGCTGGCTACCACAACATATAAGATTAGCATCCTTTTAAAATCCTCCCTGTAATATTGGGAAAAAATAAAAGGATATATCTGTCAATCAATGATGAGACTATGTGCCTCAATTCTTCGGGAGAAAAATAAGATCGATTTATATTGGCTGTTTGTAGTATAATTGAAACTCACCAATTGAAAAGTCCAGTTTTTCTAATTTAAATTGATTTTCTTCAGTGTAGTGTTAGCACAGTCTCATATTTCTTAAATAGTACTCAAGAACATACATTCTAAAAACAGTTCTTATTAGACTGTGAGCTCCCATCTAGACAAATTAGTTTCTCTCCTCACTCACAACCAGCTTTTCTTTTCCAAGTGAAAAAAATCAAATTATAATCTTTCAGTTTAAATAACACAATAAACTTATTCTCTAAAGCATTATCATTCAATGTTATCATTGTGCTTCTACTACTTTGAATGCACTATCCTCCTGCCACAAAACTAAACTAAACTAATGACTTTGGATTTTTTATGCAGCTACTCAGCCTTATGACCTCACTAAAGAATAATAAACCATTCGGGTTACATGAATATGAGCCTCCGATCTTACAACACCACCAACATTAAAAAAGTAAAATGATCTGTACTAATACATATTTGCATTCTGAAATGTTGTTAGAATGAATATTTGCTAATGATTTTGGTGAAACAATGAGATATGCATATTTTAATTTTATCCTTTTCTGTTGGTCAGTTTTTTCACAGGAAGACTTAATGAGTAACTTATGCTCTAGGAGTACTTTAATTCATAAAAACAGAAATTTATTTTTTTAAAAAGATGTCATTATTCTTTCTAATGATTTACTTCTTTAAAGCTTTTGTTGTTGTTTTTTTTCCTTTCCTTGAGCAAATTGTCATGAGAATTTGGATTCTTTTTTGCCTATAAAAGCATGGGCTTCTGTGAAGTAGCAGTGTTCCAATTATTTAAATGTATATTCATTTTCCTTCTGCAGCTGTACGGATGGCTTTATTATATGCACATAAATATTTGTATTTTATTTCTATTTTCTTGAATGAAAATATAATTTAAATAAAAAAGGATGCCCATTTAAGCTTGATGAAAAGTACAGAGTAGAAGATAAAAAAAAAATATTTGCATGATTTAAGATAGCAATACCAGTGGATTTCCAAACACCGGTTTGAGAGGAGCCAAACATAATACCACCATCCTGGAAAGCTATGTTTATGAGTATTCAGCTCACAGGTGAAGTAGCAGGAGAAAGAAGAGTCCGTACTGGGGAAAGTGCTGACAGATGGCAGATTTGCTGATTCCTTCTCTCATAATGAAGCAGGATGCTCAGCGAGAGTTGCAAGCCAGATATTAATGCGTTTTTCATTTACTAAGGCCAAGAAGGTTTTATTGCTGCAATGGGTAATGTTTCTAGCTGCTGTTAGACAGCAGACAATTTATTCAAATATTAAATTAGATTACTAAAGGTAAAGAAACAGTGCTAGAAAAAACAAAATTAAAATAAATCCACAGTACATTTTTTTTTAAAGTTGATATCAGAGATGGTTAAAGGACAAAGGCTTTTTAATTATAACATAGGAGGAATCTTTATAGTAAATATATATATATATATTTTAAAGATTTATTTATTTGACAGAGAGAGATAGCGAGAGAAGGAACACAAGCAGGGGGAGTGGGAGAGGGAGAAGCAGGCTTCCCGCAGCGCAGGGAGCCCAATGTGGGGCTCGATCCCAGGACCCTGGGATCATGACCTGAGCCGAAGGCAGACGCTTAACGACTGAGCCACCCAGGCGCCCCAGTAAATATATTTTATTATATATATATTATATGTTCAGATAGATACTATATATACATTACACACTACCCATGCACACATACACACATGCCTACCCATATAACTGCATGTAAGGAGTTTTTCCAGTCCAAGTACTCAGGCATATTTAAACTCTGTAAGTAATGTGCTGGTGTTGGTTATTAAGCTATTGTCTCAGATCTAACTCCATCCTTCTACACTCAGCTTTGTGATCCTGGGCTGGAAGTCTGCAAACCACATTTCCACTCTGCCCGCTGTCTCCCTGTTACACTCCACCAACAGGAGTTGCTAGAGGGATCCTGGGAGGCTGGGGACTCATTCCTTCTATTTCATTGCTTGTCAGCTCCTGTTGTTTTGGGAGTCATCTGAGGAACTGTATCTCAGAGCAGAAGCAGGGCCTTCTCTGGGCAGCATTTGAATCTAGCCTGCAGATTTTCTAACACAAGCAGGACCAGGCTGATGCAGCCCCCGACACCTCAACTCAGAGGTCTGGGTCTGAGGCCCGTGGGTGCCTCTGCCAAGCCAGAGACACCAGCCCCAGCCAAGCTGCATGCCCTTCTCCAAGGTCTGCATCTCCATCCCCCAGGGCCTCTTCCCCAGCCTCCAAGTTGAATAACGTTAGCCTCCTCCATTTTCCTGTGCAGGGGTAGGGGTTGTAACTGCCTCCTGCACTTGCTCCTTCCCCACTAACTTCTTATTTTGCCTTTACAGTTGCCAAGTTAATAACTTTACTGCAAGTTAGTATATTGTTAAACATTTCAATTTCTCTCTGTTACAATAACCGGCATAATTTCTTCCTCCTGACTCTATGCTGATACAGGTGTTATGCAGAAAACTCAGCAATTTCACAGCATATTAGTTCAATAGCAGGTGGGAAAATGCAGTTCTATTATTGCAGATATAGAAAATAAAATTTTTCCTGAAGCCCAACTGTTATCTGAGGTGTTCTAGCTATTTTATTAATAATGATAGAAAAAGAAATTACCAAAGAAACAAAAGTTTCTAGCTGAAGGTGGTCTGCATTAGTACCCAAGTACTCCTTGGAAACAAACATACAAAATCAAGTTCAGATTTGCTGCTAGCTCTGCCAAGCCTCCAAGCTCTACTTGAGGCCTCAGCTTACACCTCTATGGGCAATTTTACGTTGAATTTTATCTGAACACTCGAGGCTAATCAACCTTGCATTATTCACCTCCTTGCCGTCTTTGTTTTTGGCCCATTATGTTACCCCTGCAGGTCACTCATTTTCTTTTCCTTAACTTTCATCCCCAGATTTCATCCTCTGTGATCCTTTCCTCAAGATCCAACCTCTCATTGTGCTTGACTTTCTACAGTCTTTTGACTGTGACCTCTGCAAAGTTCACTGAATGATAAGCAAAATGTAATTTAATCTGTTTACAGAATGTTCACTATAATTTTCCATCTTAAAAAAAAATTAGTTCCATCCCTAAAGATGCCACTTCATTGCAGATCTCTAAATTGGAGGTGTTCAGCGTCCAGCGCTGCAGTCTGGACACCTCCCTGTATCCCCAGTTCTAGATAGATAGCTTCCGGGGTGCTCCTATATACTGTTATGTCTAACTATGTATCCCATGTGCCTTCCGGTTGGGGCATTCTCCCTATTTCTGAAAGTCATGTCCAGATAATTCCTGGCATTTAGCATCAGGCATTGCAGGTAAATGCTGCCCGGTTTGCGCGGTCATCCACTGACCTGTTGTTGACTCCTCACATTCCGTCTTGCGTGATTTCCTGCCTGTGTTCTTAGGGCCGCCATTATTACTGCTCCAATTTGTTCTCTAGTCTTTCACTGAATCAATCTTCTCTTCCTCAAATGCTTCACTCTTCCTGTCACTTAGATGCATGCAATCCTTCAGGGGTTCTTTACTGTAAACTCCAGACTCCTCAACATCCATTTACCTCTCCAGCCTCATATCTCACAAAACCTACCTTCATGTTGATGTGGAACTCTAGTTCCAAGATTACTTAAGCAACTGAAGTTAAAAGAATATTTTTGATTTACATTTTTTAAATTAAAGGTATATGTGTTTTTTTTATTTTACTGTCAGGTTTCACCCTCAGTAATACTACTTGTGTCCTCAGTTCTGGATTAGGCAATTTCCCACATGCTCCTACGTACAGTTATGTGTGACTATTATCTGATTTATCATTCTATTTGAATGTATTCCCACAAAACTGTAATTCCTTTATGGGTAAGGGTTTTATTCAAATGTACATCTCTAGTGTCTAGGGGCTAATAAGAAAACTGAGATATACTAATAAATAATACCAAAAAAATGAAGAATGAGCAAATCAAGTATATAAATTAGGCCAAATCAAACACGTATTTAAGAATCAGGGCCCACACCTTCATAGGAATTTTCAAACAGCTGAGAAGAGCATACACATTTTCATTTATAAAAATTCAAATTAAATCACTGGCATACTGTAACAAATAAGCAAGGAATCGTCAAAGGTTATGAATAAAAGTGCAGATAGCTAGCTATTAACCACATGAAGAGTTTTTCAGCCACATTTATTTATTTAAGCCACATGAAAACATTACTTTTTACTTATCATATTGGCCAAGTTTAGAAAGTTAGATTAAATGTTGTAGACCAAGAGTGTGGATAACTAGTACATTCACACATTTTTGCTAGGTGTGTAAATTGGTACAACCTTTCTGATAAAATTTCACAATATCTGTAAAAATTACAAATGCACATACTCTTTTGCTAAGTTATTCAACTTCCAGAAATTTATTCTGTAGGTATAGTATTTCAGCTGTAAAATGACTGGTTTACTAATATATAAGACTATAGACAACATTGTTTCTTTTTTTAAGATTTATTTATTTATTTTAGAAGGGGGAAAGAAGTAGAAGGAGAGAGAATCTCAAGCAGCAGACACCCCACTGAGCACGGAGCCTGATGTGGGGCTTGATCTCACAGCCCTGAGATCATGACCTGGGCTGAAATCAAAAGTTGGACGCTTAACTGACTGAGCCATCCAGGTACCCCAGACAACGTTGTTTCTTAAACAAAAGGTAAAGAATAAAATGAATTATGGTACACCATAGACTATTAGACAGTTATAAAATATAATTAAAAAGATCTTTATGAACCCATAGAAAATGATCTACATGTTATTTAATGCATTAAAAGTGAGGTACAGAAGATTGTATAAAATATGCCACCCTTTTTATAGTTTAGGAATTAATAGGTTGGTTATAGTAACGATCCATGTTGTTCATATATTTTATCTTCATGTAGTACGAGCATTTTAATAACATTAAGTCTTCCAATCCACGAGTATGGTTGTATCTTCATTTACTTGTATCTTCTTTGATTTCTTTTAACAGTATTTTATAGTTTTGTGTGTAAGTTTTCATCTCCTTGGTTAAATTTATTCCCAAGTATTTTATCCTTTTTGATGCTTTTAGTAAATGGGAATGTTTTCTCAGTTTCCTTTTGGGATTGGTCATTGCTAGTATATAGAAATACAACTGATTTTGAGAGTTGGTTTGCATACTGCAAAATTTATTAGTTCTAATAGTTCTTTTGCCCCTAGAATCTTTAGGGTTTTAACTGGTACTGCAAATACTGGTGCACGGTTTATGTCTTTGTTCTCAAAGACCCCCAACCTGTCAGTGCTTAGATACAGGCAAGAAAGACACCAGTCCTAGAGCCTGTCAGTTGGATAGATAAGTCCTTTCTCTTCCCAGGGATAATATGAGTTGAGAATCTGCTCCGTATGAGATAATAGAAAAATATATATTGGATAGAAATAGAGTCGATGGTCATGCCTATGGGAGGGAGCTTCTATGAAAGACCAGTAGTAGGGGATTCAGAGAGCTTCCAGGTTGGCAAACGCATCTACACTGGGAGGGTGATGCACCCAACTTCATGGAGCAGAAGCTCCTGCACTCAGGAACCGCCCCCCCCCCCAGACCTTACTCTCTGTATCTCTTTATCTGTATCCTTTATCACATCTTTTAATAAATTCATTAAAATAAGTAAATGTTTCCCTGAGTTCTGTGAGCTACTATAGCAAATTCATCAAACCCAAGGAGGGGGTTGTGGGAACATCCAATTTGGAGCCAAGTCAGATAGAAGCTGTGGGTAATGTGGGGACCTACTACTTGTGACTGGCATCAGAAATGGAGTAAGGACAGTCTTGTGGGACTGAGCCCTTTCCTTGTGGGATGTGATGCCATCTCTGGGTAGATAGTGTCAGAATTGAGTTAAATTGTAGGTCACCCCAGAGAATTGCTTCTTGTGGGAAAAAATCTCCACACATTTGGTGACCAGAAGTACTAGAAGTGAAGTGTTCTGTGTGAGTAGTGAAGGAGACTCACAGGAAAGAAACATACAGCAGGATGGAGCTAGATTTTCCCTACACAGAAGGTGGAAGACTGAGTTCTTCCTTTTTATTCCCAAATGCTCTGAGCAGTGAAGGAGAAGGGGGTTAAGAGAGGGCCTCTGACAAGAGAGTAGAGAGTGTCACAAATTTCCCTGCTGGCTTCAGTGTGGTTGGTTTCATATTTACGTGGGATGCAGGAATCTTAACTTGTTCTGGATTCCTCATAGAGGTATTTTTTTTTTCTTCAATTTATTGTTAAATCTTTGTCTCTGTGGGGAAAGAAGAGTCTAGGTTTTCCTATTCTGCCATCTTCCTGACATCATTCTGCTCTATATTTTTAAATTGATATTTTATTTTTAAAGATTTTATTTATCTATCTGAAAGAGAGAGCACGAGTGGGGAGGGGGCCAGAGGCAGAGGGAGAAGCAGGCCTCCCGCAGAGCAGGGAGTCCAATGTGGGACTCAATCCCAGAACCCTGAGATCATGACCTGAGCCAAAGGCGGGCGCCTAACCCTCTGAGCCACCCAGGTGTCCCTAAATTGGTATTTTAAAAGCTACCTCCTAGAGTTATGAGGGTTAAGTAAGAAAATATCTGTAATATCTCTGTAGATCCAAGACCAAGGATGAAGCTGGGCTAGAAATGGGAGGAGAGGCCCTTGTATGGGCCAGTGAGTTCCTCTGACCTGTTGTATCTGCTTTATTCTGTTTATTCTCACATACTTTATTGTTTGTTGCTGCAGTTTAGCTTTCTCAATATGGCAAGAAAAATAGCTTCTGACAATCTCCTAGTAAAACTTAATAGCACATCCAGCACTGAGGAGAAAATGGTTTCTGTCTCTGACTTGCTGATCTAAATTTCTCAGTAAAGGAACTTATTACTACAACTTGGATCAGTGTCTACCCCTGAAACAAAGAACTGTGGCTGGGAGGCTGGGTCACACTTGAGCAGTTCAGGTCCCACACTATGATGTAGAGAGAAAGAATAACAGTGTAACTCTAGAAACATGGTGCTCCTCAAACAGTAAATTAGGAGTCTCTTGTTCACTATACAAAGTTATGTTTTTTATTGTGATTTTAATTGAAAACTTTGTATGTATAAGAATGTAATCAATTTTATTATAATTTAGTAATGATGCACTATGTTTATACAGTACAAAATAATAATAATTAGACATTATTGCATTCAAAAAGTTTCAACCTATATTTAAATATGAATGAGTATATGTGCCCAATATTTGGGTGCTTGTTACAACATGAATTATCTTTCTAGGTAATTAAAAAGTTGAAAAAAAAAGAAAAACAAAGTTGGCATTTTCAGTTGTTGTCCATTGTTCCACACATCCCACACATTATAAGGGAAACCTAAATATTTTATTATTTTATTTTATTTATTAAAATATTTTATTTATTTATTTGAGAGAGAGAGACAGAGAGAGCAGGAGCTGGGGGAGGGTTAGAGAGAGAGGGAGAGAGACAAGCAGACTCCCCACTCAGTGGGGAGCCCTATGCGGGGCTCCATCCCAGAATCCTGAGATCATGACATGAGCCAAAGTCAGATGCTTAACCAACTGAGCCACCCAGGCGCCCCCTAAATATTTTACTTTTAAATAAATATAAAATACATTACTTTGTATGACATGATTAAGTATTAAGGAAATGATGATAAAAAGTTTGCTATAAATAACCTTGGAGATAACTGTGAACAATCAAAACATACCTGAACTTGTTCTATATAAACTGATACACAGAACTAAAACTAAATTCAAGAAGTGATATGAACAGTCAGAGATTATGAATTATAATATTGTCCATCGGCCATGGTCATCAGTCCTGAGTAGAGAAAAGCAGTTAATGAATCTTGCATTAATATTCCTTTTTTTTTAGAGATTTTTTTTTAATTTATTTGACACAGAGAGAGAGACAGCGAGAGAGGGAACACAAGCAGGGGGAGAGGAAAAGGGAGAAGCAGGCTTCCCGCCGAGCAGGGAGCCCAATGTGGGGCTCGATCCCAGAACCCTGGGATCATGACCTGAGCCGAAGGCAGACGCTTAATGACTGAGCCACGCAGGCGCCCCTCATTAGTGCTCTTGACTGTGTGCCTGACTCAAATAATGTCTGGATTTAGGAGAAAAACTCAAACAAAAGATTCAGCCATGTTTACTTTAATGTACACACACATTGGCTAATGTCTAGAACACGTGTTCAGGAAGTTGAATGGAAAGTGTATCCTCAATGCTTTCAGCATTCCTGACATTTTGCTAATACTATTAGTATAAAGCTCCAATTATATCAACACTGTTCATAATTTGCAGGTCTATGAAAAGAATATTTGGATTGTGAAGGCTATTCAGTTGTTCCTTTTTTTTCAAGGAAAACTAACATTTTGGAATTGTGAGTCAATTATCCAACATCTTTCCCCCATAAGGGTATTCTAAATGAACCTGTGTTGGTGAAAAATAGACTTTGAATCTTAGCTACTTCCCTTATGACCTCCCAATACTTGCTTCCACAAACCTGTTACATCTGTTCTGTTCTCTTGGATCCAACAATCCCTAGTGCAATATGGGGGGGGATAGTAAGAGCTTGATATATATTCATTGACCGTTGAGTGAAATCAGAAAATACTTACTCATTTGCTATTCGGTATGTCAATGACATACACCTGTCTACACTTGCCTGTATTATTTCCCATGCCTGGAAATTTCTATCCACTCCCCTTGACCTAATTAAGATCTGTCCTTAGAGACCAAAATCAACTTCTATCTCACTTTCCTGTCTTTGTGAACATTGATCATCACAGAAATTATATGGCTTATTGTTTTTTCCCAAGTAATTATATTTTAAAAAGCACTTGTGTGTGTGTGTGTGCTGCTTCCTAGATTGGTTTCTCAGCTCCTCAAAGCCAGGTACTATGTCTAAATTGACTTTTTCTTTCAAGTACTTTGTGGAGGGTCTTTCTTATAAAAGGTACTCATTCATATCCCAGCATTTTATAGAGAATTTGCATTTTTACAGATCAGTTTGACCATCTATAAGTTGGTCTGCAAGTGGGTCTAACCATGGGAAAACATTAGGAGAGAGATCACGTCTCTCCAAGACAGAGCTTTTGTTTTCAGATATGAGGACAAAACACGAACTCTATCTTGACCTTTCCTTGTTGGAAGTAGCTCTTTGCAGCAGAAAAGTTTTCTTAAAGTTCACTATCATTTACAAATCTTAAAAAAGCTGCAGTGTGAAAATTATTGGTAAAATTTGTTGACTCATCCACTTGGACATAGAAGCAATTGTTTATCAGTTTATTACACAAAGCTGCTTCAGTATGATGTGACGTATTATCAATATATCAACTTATTACACTTTATGAGGGTGGAATCTTTTCCATTTTTTATACCACATCTTGACCTAACACTATTCCTATAATTTTATATGCTGGCATTAATAGATTCTCACCAACTATGTGATTTTGCTTTTCTGGGCAATAACTTCTGAATAACTTGCTTTTTGAAGCTTTTCACTGACTTTTTTTTTTTAAGTTATACTGTTTGAAATTCCAATACCTGTTTAAAATAATCAGTACCTTCACTTCTCAGAATCTGTGGTGTTTCATGAAGCTGCTTTACAACATGGCTGGAGACATTGTAGCATATCTGACTTGTTTGCCACATACAATAAGATAGGACAACTTGGATCAGCAGCCTGTGAAGGACCCAGTGATGAGCAGTTTTCATTACAACAAAGAATTTTTTGTGTGTCCTTTATTGCACTAGTATAGTGAAGGGACTTGAGGATTGTAATTCTTTATCGCTAACATTATAAAAATTATTCGTAGTTCTAGATCTTAGAATCCTTCTCTTCCCTGTCATACGTCATCTTAAACACACACACACATTAAACTATCAGACAGGTTTGTAAAATGTAAAACTAATAAAATACAAAACAGAAGGGCCTAATAAATGAGATTAAAAACATGAAAACTTCGCAATCTACATAAGCCATGTTTTGTAGCATTTAAAACAGCAGAATGGCAGGGATGGCTGGGTCACCATATGTAAAAATTCCTTCTTTATGATTAAAATTTCCCTGTGATTGAGGTGCCTGGGTGGTTCAGTCGGTTAAGCATCCGCCTTCAGCTCAGGTCATGATCCCAGGGTCCTGGGATCGAGCCCCACGTCAGGCTCCCAGCTCAGCAGGGAGTCTGCTTCTCCCTCTTCCCCCTGCTAGAGCGCTGTCTCAAATAAATAAATAAAATCTTTAAAAAAATAAAATTTCCCTGTGATTTTTTTATCATTGGAGTAAAGCATTTTCTTTCTTTCAAGTAAGTCAGCTGTAAGTGGAGCTTGGGAGAGCTAATTAAAGAGGGGATAGAATGATAAGTTCAGCTATTGGCCCCTCTGAGAAATAAAATACTCATCAATTATCAATAGCCTTTCTCATGTCACTGAGCCTGGACTCAGCCGAAGGAATATAGTTCTTCTGTAAACTGCCACTGGGCCTGAATATCCTCCGATACGATTGGTAAACGGGCCATCCACTGCCCTTCATGTGAAGCTAAGAAAAGAAAACAACAACCCTGTTTTTGTTTAATCATGTTCTTTCACAGAGACCCTAGTGACTTCTTGCTGAAAGCCACGTTCCATGGAACTCTGGTTGAGAAACGCTAGTTTTTGAAATTTAAAGATAATAGCATAATGATTATAAAGGTGAAGAAACAGAACTTGACTTATTTCAATTCTATCATTCTATCTGTGCATTTGGAGATTTTTGGGTTATGTATTTAAAATTAAATTAAATTAAAATTAAAGTTAAATTTAATAAAATTAAAACAGTGGAACAGGGTGAGATAGGAAATATAATTTTGCTTGGTGCACATTTGAATAAACATGAAACATTTTACTCTATTTGAGTAACGTATTTTTTTTTTTTAGTAATGTATTTTTTTAAAAGAGAGCACGAGTGGGTGGGGAGGGGTAGAGTGGAGGAGAGGCAGAGGTGGGGAGGGGCAGAGGGAGAAGCAGGCTTCCCGCTGAGCAGGGAGCCCAACACGGGGCTCTATCCCAGGACCCTGGGATCATGACCTGCGCGGAAGACAGATGTTTAATCGATTGAGCCACCCCAGCGCCCCTTGAGTAATGTCTTTAAATTTGACATTTATTGTTTAAATTTTTTTGTTTTAAAATAAAATTGAAAAGTGAATGATTATTACTGATTATTGCATGATGATTACTGAAAATAATTTTGTTGGATGGGGCAGTGCTAGTAAATAATCTACTCTGGATGTCAAATGCATGAAGCTGATTGACACATTGTATTTTAACTTCATGAACTGCTTTGAAAACATGTTAATTCTAGCAAAATATTCTGTTCATGTATTGCACTAATTTAATCTTTTATCTTGTTTCCAATGTTGTGTTACTATAAATAGAAAAGACAATGAAATAACATACACAGTAACCTCTCTTGTCTGCGGTTGCGCTTCTTCAGGCTTCAGTTATCTGAGGTCACCCATGGTCCAGAAGCAGATGAGCCTCCTTCTGACTTATCATCCAAAATCAATAGCAGTCTCAAAACTAGAGCAGAGAGTCTACGTCATTCCTCCCTGTCTCATCAGCTGATAAAATGATAGGCATTTTATCAGCTCACATCATCACAAGAAAGGAGAGTAGAGTACAGTAAGAGATTTTGAGAGAGACTACATTCACATAACATTTATTACAGTCTATTGTTATAATTGTTCTATTTCATTATTAACTGTTATTGTTAATCTCTTACTGTGCCTAATTTATAAATTAAACATTATCGTAAGTACACATGTATACGAAAAAACACAGTATATTGGTTTGGTACTAGCAGTATTTTCAGCCGTCCACTGAGGGTCTTGGAATGTATCCCTCGTGGGGACTGCTGTGCATTATTGTCTCCTTCCCTACTGAAGCTTCCATAGCTCTCACTACCTCCATTTGAAATAGGTATCACGTTTTAATTATTTATTTCAACCATTATATTTTCAATTTTTAGAAGTTCTCTTCAGTCCTTTTTCAAATATGCTTTATTATTTTTTAGTAATTATTCATTATATTTTCAAAATACTGTTTGAGTATACTACAAACATTTAATAAATATACAATAATTATAATGCATGGTACCTTTATGATTTGATTCAACTGTTCATGACTTTTGCCTTTGCCTATGTTGTCATGTTTCCTTATATGTTTTGCAATTTAAAAATATATATTTATGAGTTCATGTTTTGGGGGATTTCTCTGATGAAGTCCTATGATATTCCCTTGAGGCTGGGAAAGGTAGTCTTTATTGTAGGTGGCAGTTTATGCCCAGGTAGCAATTGAGGGAGTTACAGTGGGAAGAAGGAGAGAATGGCCTTTCACTCATTTATTCACTAATGGAGAATAATAATCCACTCAATAAATGCTTTCTTGGTAACTGGCATAGCACTAAGGAAATGCGGTAGGAACTGAGCGTTTTCTTGGAGTAAGAACTCTAAAACAATAGCACCCCCCCCCCTTTTTTGGATATCCTGCTACTTCCTGCATAACATTAATTGTTATCCCTCTGAAAGGAATGTGGAAATATTTCAGCATAATCATTTCATAGTAAAAAGATTACTTGGGGTATCTGGGTGGCTCAGTTGGTTAAGCGTCTAACTCTTGATTTTGGTTCATGTCATGATCTCAGGGTTATGAGATTGAGCCCTATGTCTGGCTCCAGGCTCAGTGAGAGTCTGCTTGAGATTCTCTCTCTCCCTCTGCTCCTCCCCACCCCTGCCCTGGCTCATGCTCACGCACACACTCTCTCTCTCTCTCAATCTTATAAATAAATAAATAAATAAATAAGTAAATAAATAAATAAATAAATAAACAAAATCTTCAAAAAAAGTACAGATTACTTATGGAGTGAAAGGATAGGTTCATAGTTTGTTTTTCACTGTATTTGTCCATATTGTTTAGTCTATTTTATACTTCATTAACTTAAGATTCATGGAATTCAGTTTTATTTCTACAAAGTTTTTTCTTTAACATTCATTGACACTGAGAACAAGCTAGTTTTTAAATTCATTAACTGGATTTAACTTTAATATTGCTCTGTGAGGTAAAAATTGTTCTTTCCACTTGACATGTAAGGAAACTAAATCTCAAAAGAGGTTAAGTAATTTGCTTAAGTTCACGCCTACCATGCCTACCACCAAAGTCCCCCCGTTTCTCAGTGGCTCCGTGCATCACTCATGAGTGTCTCCTAAGTGACAGGCTAGCTGCTGGAATTCAAAGCAAAAGATGAAATGTCTTTTAAGACATTACAATCCAGAAAAGAGACTGATTACTTATGCTGAGATGAGATAGCCTATACTAGAAGTATGAACAATTATGGAGTACAAAGAAAGGATGATTCAGAGTTGAAGTTGAGGGGAAGAGATTTTTCTAGGGATAAGACACTAGCCTAGAGTTCGAGAGGCACTGGGACAGAGCTACTGAGGAACCCCAACCCTCCCCACTTTGTTATTATATATACCACTCACATAATTATTATTCACCTATAAGGGTGATTACTTTGAATAAGAAGTTCAAAGAAGTAATTATTTACTCCTATCTAAAAAAACTCATAAACAAAAAGATAGTAAATATTTCAGTATGGCTTTGTTCCTGAGGGCAAAGAAATATGATCAATAAAATCTTACAGTGATTAAAAAAAAAAACCTAGAGTGATACCCTTATGTTCGTTCAAGACTCTGGAGTGGCTAGCAGGTACTTGGCAATTTGCAGAATTGATCTAACTTGCAATAGTCTCATTGTAATTTACCATCCATTCCTACATATTCATTAATATTCACAAAACCTATAAAGTGGTATTTAAAAACTAAATGTGAACCATTGAACGTTCATTTTTTGGGAGGTACCTTTTTGTAATTTATTATCCTAGGTAGCATTTACGCAGTTCTCTTTCTTTTTAAATGTATGTTATTTCACATCTCTTGGCTTCGGAAAATTCAAACTTGAGCAGAAGAAAAATGAACAAGAATTTATAATCTTTTCAAGAATGTTATTCTGAAAAATTTCACATCTACTGAAATATTATATAAATATATATATAATATAAATACTAAACATAAATATGGTATATAAATATAAATATATGGTGAATATATATGAATAACTTAGCATATATGAATATATATATTTTAGCGTGTATTTCATGGAGCAAATAATTTTCAGACTTATGAATACGTTGGGCATAGGCATGGAATAAAATATTATTTAAGTAAATATGATATTTTGTTCTTTATCAATGACACAAGTATTTCAGTTTAAGGGAAAGTATCAGTTTTGGGCATTGGGAGTCTTGGGTTTTAATATTTGTGCTGGTTTTACCAACACTAAGACCTTGGGTAAGATAATTATTTCTTCTAAGTAGCACTTTCCACAATTATTTAATGGAGGTAATAGAATACAATATTGTAATTTACCTCCTCTCGGGGAGCTGTAAGAATAAAATTAAGCTAATATATAATATTGACTTTAATTAAAATTACTTTAGAAACATAGTATTACTTTATGAATCAAATAGTTCACAACAGAAGCGACCATGCTGAAAAATCTGGAAGAAATGTTACCTCATTCATTTTGTTTGTGGAGGTGGGTGTTTTCCTGAGAAATGACCATCTGCCTACCATAAAAATATTGGATCATTCTTTGAGAGAAATAGACTAGTAAAACTTTGGAATTGTGACATTGGTTCACTTTTTAATATTTCAGTTATGAAGGGCCTCTGCTGGGTGAGAAACAGTAAGATATTGCTGTAGGTTTTATAGCTGGCTCATTTATAAATACTCAGAACTCTTTGCAGGTAATAAAACTGCATGCCAGGTCAATAATAAACTCCACCTGCTTCTCATATATTTTTGGTAGCTAAGCTTACAGAGCTTTCAAAGGATTTCTACCCTTCTCTTAATATTCAAGGCTATTGCTAGTGTCTTTCCTGTGTTGCCATTTTATCTCTCTTTCGGTACTGTTGATTGTTGTTGGTTGTTATTTTTGCATTTGATCATTTTTTAAAAAGATTTTATTTATTTATTTGACAGAGAGAGACACAGCAAGAGAGGGAACATAAGCAGGGGGAGTGGGAGAGGGAGAAGCAGGCTTCCCACTGAGCAGGGAGCCCGATGCGGGGCTTGATCCCAGGACCCTGGGATCATGACCTGAGCCAAAGGCAGACGCTTAATGACTGAGCCACCCAGGCGCCCCTGATCTTTTTTTTAAAAAAATTCATCAGTGTCTCCAAGACCAAATATATCTTCTAGGGTATTCTCTGACTATATCTGTACTACCGCCTTCCTATTCTGCTTTAACTGTTGACCCACTGCTCTCCTTGTATCTATTACACCCAGGTACAATTGGTTGTTAAATCTTATGCTGAGTCTGCAAGTCCCTTTAAAACTGTTTTCAATTTTCTATTTTTTCTGCCTGGCCATAATTTAAGGTCTCACATCTCTTTTTTTTTTTTTAAGATTTTTATTTATTTATTTGACAGAGAGAGACACAGCGAGAGAGGGAACACAAGCAGGGGGAGTGGGAGAGGGAGAAGCAGGCTCCCCGTGGAGCAGGGAGCCTGACGCGGGGCTCAATCCCAGGACTCTGGGACCATGACCTGAACCGAAGGCAGACGCTTAACGACTGAGCCACCCAGGCGCCCCTAAGGTCTCACAACTCTTATAAAGGAATGTTGTAGCGGTCTCCCGACTGGTCTCTCTGCCTTCCTTGGGTTCTCTTTTCAAGCCATTCAAATCTTTCTAAAGCCCAATTTCCTTGTCCACACTTTTCTATGAATTTCCACAAAGGATCAAATCAGATTCCTTCAAGAAGTGACACATGGTGAAATCTATAAAATATGGGCTCTGGAACTGGACTTGAATTGACTCCCTATTCTGCCTTGGGCAAGTTTTTTGAAACAAGCCCCACTTCCTTTATTTGTACTAAAACCTCCAGGAAGGCTATGAAGATAATATGAGTTAAGTAGCATAACGTCCACAGAATACTTGCTGAAGCATTGCTAGTGCTCAATTAATGTTTCCTTCCTTCTGCCTTGTAACATCCACACACTCAACTGCTTTTTAAACTTCCAGTGCTCATTTATAAACACTATTCTTTCATGTTCCCTACAAAGATTTCAGAAGTTTTTCCCATCTTGTTTTTTGTGGGTTTTTTTGGGGGGGGGGCATGTTGTTTTGTTTGCTTCCTTGTTTCCACAAACAAGAATATTCCCTAGATATTATGTCCCTTCCTATTTTCTCACCTGTAAAAATCATATCTGTCCCTTCAAGCAGTCCATGCAAGGGTCCAACTCTTGCATGCATTATTTTTTAATTTCAACCCACAGGAATGTTGATTATTTCCTTCGAAACTCTTTTCTTTGCTTATACTATTTGGCATATTCTACCTTCTATTATATGATTTGAATTTTTGTTGCCAAACTCTCCACTCCATATGGGTAGCTGATTCGGGGGCTACTAATCTTAAAACATCTAGCAATTTCACATGCGGGAAAGTCAATAAGTATTAATGTGACAGACTATATTTTAAAAAGATGGCTGCAAGTAGTAACTCCTATCCCACTTGCTCTTATGCGATGTAACACTGGTTATCCAAGAGGTGTAGTGTTTTTCTCTGCCCCCTCTTGAACGTGGGCAGAAATTGTGCCTATCTTGGCCACTAGAATAGGCCAGAGTAATGCTGTGCCTCTTAGCAGCTGCCACTTTTTACCTTTTAGGATGTTTTTCTCTTGATAGACCTCTCCCCCGAATCTCCTTTTTCTCTTTGTGTTTCACTTTGAATAATTTCTGTTGATCTATCTTCATATATCTTCAATATAACTTTAACTTCACTGATTTTTTTCTTGTCTATGTTGGGTCAATGATGAGCTTGTCAAAGCATTTTTTATTACTTACTAATAGTAATAAATAGTAAAAAATACATTTTTTATTACTTAACAGATTTTTTTTTATTTTGAGTTAGTCTATTTCATTCTTTCTTACAGTTTTCATCTCTGCTAAAATTAGTATTCTCATCATGCATACTTTCCTCTAGAACCTTCAACACAACAATCATAATTTAAAAAAAATTTACTGATATTGCAATATCTGAATCATCTATGGGCATTGTCTTATTGATTGCTTTGTGTCTTTATAGTGTTTTGTTGTTGTTGAAATCTGGACATTTTATGCAGGATAGTGGACGCTGAGATAAATAGTCTTATATCTAGAAATGGGCCTGCCTTTTATTCTGGAAGGCCCTTAAAGTGGGGTTTTGAAGTAAGTTTGTTAGGAGTTGAGCTGGGTTCAGGATGTGCTGTTTCTATTGCTTTCGTTAGTGTACCATAGACCTCAAATATTTCTAGTATTACCTTATTTTTAGTGTTGGGATTGGTTTGCTAGTAGGTTTTCCCAATATCTATTCTACCCTCCAATTAGGGGTTTTCTTTATGCTGCCTCTCTGAGAGGATGTGGAGAGAGAATGTGGAGAGAAGTGGAGAGAGATCCTCTCTGAGAGGATGTGGAGAGAGAATGTGGAGAGAATGTGGAGAGAGATCCTCTGTGAGACACAACATAAAGAAAAACCCTAATTTGAGGGTAGAATAGATATTGAGAAAAACCTGCACCCCCCCCCCAATGGAGGTTCACTGTGTGCATAGAAACATATAAATCTACATGAAAGGGAAGGTATTAATGACACTTGAAGAGTTACAGGATGGCCTCTGAGTAGTAAAAGGAGAATTTCTGTGAATTTGCCAGTAATAGGTAAGATAGTTAGCTCTAAGTAAAATGTAACCAGTAGAATTAAGAGAGGCTTAGTCAAAAGTTTATCTTCCTAGGTGAAGATTGCACTGAAGGAGAAAACTTAGAATGTTTTAAAAATTATAAAAGTTATATTTTTGGGGCGCCTCAGTGGCTCAGTCTTTAAGCATCTGCCTTCAGCTCAGGTCATGATCCCAGGGTCCTGGGATCGAGCCCTGCATCGGGCTCCCTGTTTGGTGGGAAGCCTGCCTATCCCTCTCCCACTCCCCCTGCTTGTGTTCCCTCTCTCGCTGTCCCTTTCTGCCAAATAAATAAAAAATAAAAACAAAACAAAAAAACAAAAAAAAGATTACATTTTTAAGTATGTGTTTAGTTACAGTGTTTGGCATGAGGAGGTAAAGTGTGGAAGTCTTTTTAGTTAGGGTGGATTAACCGCTGTAAAAACAAACCTAAAATCTTGGCGGCTTACCATAATTAAGGTTTATTTCTCATTCACATTGCAGACCAATATGCAAATGAATCATTGGAATAAAGGTCTAGGGCTGCTCTATGCAGTCGTCAGGAGGTCGGGCTCCATAAGGAATGACTCCTCTATGTTTTAAGGACTGAATTCTGTTAGTCTGGCTAGCAGGCAAGTACCATGCAGACTACGGGGAAGGTATACATGCTCTCAGCTACGTTGGCCAGAGCTGACAGATGACCATTCTGTTCTTGTTCTGTTGGTGAAAACAACCATGTCTGATTTTGTAAGGAACCTGGGCAATAAGATCTAACAGTGTCAAGAGCCCAGATGTCCATCGACAGATGAATGGATAAAGAAGATATGATATATTTATACACACACACACAGTGGAATATTATGCAGTCATCAAAAGAATGAAATCTTGCCATTTGCAATGACGTGGATGGAGCTAGAGAGTATTATGCTGAGCAAAATAAGTCAGTCAGAGAAAGACAAATACCATATGATTTCACTCATATGTGGAATTTAACAAACAGAACTGATGAACATGGGGAAGGGAAGGAAAAATAAAATAAGATGCAAATTGAGAAGGAGGCAAACCATAAGAGACACTGAACTCTAGGAAACAAACCGAGGGCTGCTGGAGGGGAGGTGGGTGGGGGTAAGGGATAACTGGGTGATGGGCATTAAGGGAGGCACATGATGTAATGAGCACTGGGTGTTAAATGCAACTGATGAATCACTTAAAGTCTACCTCTGAAACTAATTTAAAAAAAGTAAAAAGAAAAAAAATGAATGTTCACAAATAACTAGTTTCTGCCACAGAGTGTGTCTTCATACTTGTTTTAATATTTTTTTTTATATTCTTCTACATCAAAAAGAAACCAGGAAGGAATATATATGGAATTGAATGGGAGGAGGCAGTGCACAGGACAGGTTAGCTGAATCACACCTGTATTACTGATATTATGTCTTCCTTAGATGTCTAATACAGTTCCTTAAATATTTGATACCATTTGATATAAATTACCACTGAAACTACCTGGGTCTTGAGGTTTTTTTTTTTTTTTTTAAGGTTTTCACATACAAAAAACAGATTTTTTTTTTAAATATATGGAACTATCAGTTATCTTTTATCTTGTTGGGTATAAAATTTTTCAAATGTCAATTAGCTCATTGGTGTTGCTCGGATCTGTACACTTGTTGCTGTTTTACTATTGGGCTTTGTTGGGGCAGGTGGTTGAATTAGTGGAGAATCCTCTTGATCCTGTCAGGCTTAATTTCATTCTTTTCTAGGGAAAATCTATTTTGGTTGTGTTCTCAGTAATAAGGAATGGGCTTTATTTTACTCCTAAACTTTGGTCTTTCGAGTTCAGAAGAATCTCCCAGCCCTGGCTGAACCTGAACGCTGACCTATCCCTGGACTGAGTGATCTCTAGTACGCTTTCTTGGCTTTCAAACTCAAGGCAGCCCTTCTCAGGTGGTCCTCACGGAGTTTTCTTGCCTTGCGCATTGCAGCCCAACACTTAAAACAGGAGACACGAAGGATCCCCATGCAAGTATCTGATACCCTTCCTTTGCACAGCTCTGTCTCCTCTAGACCCTGAGAGTCCTACCTTCTCTCCAGTCTTGACTTTCCATCCTCAACATAGTGAGACCACTGTGTTTTGTTTGGACTCAACTTCCCTCCACTATGCAGTAAAATAGGCAGGAATCTGGTCTGAACATGGATCTAAAATTATGTATATGTGTGTGTGTGTGTGTTTTTCAGTAATTGTATTTCTGCATTGGAATCAAAATTTTCTGATTTCATAGTAGTTTACAGCAGAAGGCATGTCCAGTACCAGTTTCTCCATTATGGTAGGAATGAGGAATTCCAGCTGAATCACCTCTGGTGATCAGTAATTAAGAGATGTCAAAATTTGTTTCCTTTATACTCATATTTTGTAATATTTTTTAACATCATATAGTGCATGTAATATTATTGTATGGATACAATGCAGTGTCATGCATGCTAATTTTATATCTAATCACAAGACTTATGATTCATATATTGATGGTAATCACCCTGTCTCTCTTTTAGAGTAATAAAATTAACAAGCAATACTAATTCATCTTTCAGATGCTACTTATTCAGTAAACACTTCATCACAGCAACTATTCCAATTAGTTATTATGAAATGAAAAACAGTAAGATGAGGACCACAACTTACTGAAAACCTAGTCAGGGCTTTCTTTTCCTATGTGTTCTTCTGATGCATATTTTCATATATATTTAATATGTATATTTTATATATAGAGAGATAACTGTTTCATATGTATTCCATGTAATATATCTCATACTATATATCAAAAAGAAAGAATAAAAAACATTCAAGTTTTCTCTGATGCTGACATTTTGAAAATGTCATAGTTTATAAGGAAATAATGAAAACCCATATTACACGGGAGAATACTCTGACCTTTTGCTCAGAGATTGATATGAGTTTTGGGGCATGCTCTGTAAAGAAACTCAGAAGTAAAATTCACTTACTAATAAGTAATTGAAGATTTCAAAGGTCACACAGCTCTAGCAACAATTTGGTCTTCAAGCTAGGATATAGAATAAATTTATTTTTCAATTATCAATTTTCCTCCCTCATGTTGTTATAGAAACAACAGACATGTATAGAGTGTGTCTTCCTCAGGTGCCTTTGGATATTGATTTTAAATTATTCTTTTCTTTTTTTATTGGGGAGTGCTTGACATTTAAAATACACAGTTGGATACAATTTGACATGTGTATATACCTGTAAAACCATCACCACAATCAGGATAATGAATGTAACCATCACAACCAAAAGTTTCCTGGTGTATCTTTATAATCCATTCCTCTTTACCCTTATATGCTTTACAAATACATAAGACACAGGTTTTTTTTTTTAAATCACTTTATTGAGGTATAATTGACATACAAAAACTTATAGATATTTAATGCATACAACTTGATGAGTTTGGAGATAAGTATACATCCGTGGAACCATCACCACAACCTAGGTTATAATAAATTTATGCATTTATTTCCAAAAGTCTCCTCCCCCCACCCCACCCTTTTTGGATTGGATTTCTTTTGTGGTAAGAGCACTTAATACAAGATCTACCCTCTTAGCACATTTTTAAATATAGAATACATTGTTGTTAACTATAACCTTTATGTTGTACCATAGATCTCTAGACTTATTCATTTACATTATTTTTTTTTTAAGATTTTATTTATTTGACAGAGAAAGACACAGCAAGAGAGGGGACACAAGCAGGGGGAGCGGGAGAGGGAGAAGCACGCTCCCCGCTGAGCAGGGAGCCCGGTGCGGGACTCGATCCCAGAACCCTGGGATCATGACCTGAGCCAAAGGCAGACGCTTAACGACTGACCCACCCAGGCGCCCCATTTACGTTATTGAAACTTTGTATCCTTGACCAGTATCTCCCCATTCCCCCTGGTAACCATTATTCTATGTTTAGATTCCTCATAGAAGTGGATCATACAGCATCTGCCCTTTTGTGTCTTGCTTATTTCACTTAGCATAATATCCTCCAGGTCCATCCATGTTGTCACAAAAGACAGGGATTCCTTTTTTTCTGATGGTTGGGTAATATTCCACAGTATGTATATACTACATTTTCTTTATGCATTACTTTATTGATGGACATTTAGGTTCTTTCTATACTTTGGGTATTGTGAATAAAACTACAATGAACACAGGGAATATAGATATCGCTTCAACATCTGGACCTCAATTCCTTTGGATATATGCCTATAGGTAGCATTGCTAGATTAAAGAGTAATTCTATTTTTAAGTTTTGAGGAACCTCCATACCGTGTCCATAGTACCTGCACCAGTTTAAAGACCCACCAACAATTTCTATGTTTTTATCCATTTATTCTAGGTTGTCCACTTTGTTGGTGTGTAATCATTTGTAATAGACTCTTATGATTCTTTTTAACTTCTGTGGTATCAGTTGTAATGTCTCCTTTTTTATTTCTGATTTTATTTATTTGAGTTTTCTTTCTTTTTTTCTTTAGTCTATCTAAGAGTTTGCTATTTTTATTTTTCATTTTTTTTAAAGATTTTATTTATTTATTTGAGAGAGAATGAGAGAGAGCACATGAGAGGGGGAAGGGTCAGAGGGAGAAGCAGACTCCCCGCTGAGCAGGGAGCCCGATGCGGGACTTGATCCCGGGACTCCAGGATCATGACCTGAGCCGAAGGCAGTCGCTTAACCAACTGAGCCACCCAGGCACCCAAATTAAACAGGTTTTTATAGGTTCTTGAGGTTTGTTAGCATTTCATTTATTTCTGCTTTAATTTTAATTAATTTCTCTTTTCAGCTAATTTTAGGTGTTGTTTGTTCTCTTTTCTGTTTTTTTATTTATGGTGTAAAGTTAGGTTTGTTTGAGATCACTTTTCTTTTTTATCATAAGCATTTATTGCTATAAAATTCCCTCCTAGTACTATTTTTGCTGCGTCCCATGAATTTTGATATTTTGTATTTTTATTTTCATTTGTCTTGAGACTTTTTTTTCTAATTTCCTTTTTGATTTCTCTTTTGACCCTGTGATTACTTAAGAGTGCTTTAATATTCATGTATTTGTAGGTTTTCTAATTTTCTTTCTTTATTGATTTCTAGTTTCCTTGTCTTGGGATCAGAAAGGAGATATGAAATTATCTCAATCTTCTTAAATTTGTTAAGATTTGTTTTGTTATCTAGCATGTGATCTATTCAGGAGAACATTCCATGTGCACTTGAGAAGAATGTGTATTTTGCTGCTCGTGAGTGGAATGTTCTATGTATGTCTGTTAGTTCCATTTGGTGATAGTGTTGTTCAGTTTTGTAGTTTTTTTTAATTGATTTTCTGTCTGACAATCTGCTCATTATTGAGAGTGGGGTACTGAGGTTTCCCACTCATCTTGTATTGATGTCTGTTTCTTCCTTCAGATCTGTCAGTGTTTGCTTTATTTGGTTAGGTGCTTTGATGTTGGGTGCATCTTCCTGATGAATTGACCCTTTTATCATTATATTCTTTAACTCTAATAACATTTTTTTTTGTTTTAAAGTTTATTTTCTCTGGTATTAGTAAAGCCACTTCAGTTTTATACCATGGGATTTGGCCTCAGAAATTTGTCTCTGGGGTGGGATGAGAAATCCTAAAGTCCTGCTTCTCTGGGAAAGAACAAACACTCTAACTGGGAGCCAAGAAGAAGTTGAGCCTTGTGTTTTGGGCTGCTGCATTCTGGAGTAGAGTCTCTGTCTTCCTGAGAAGAAGGGTGGGGAGGGAGGGAATGGTCTAGGCTCAAACCACATATCTCCCCTTTCTTACAAATTGTAGATATTCTTGAAAGATTTTTTTTTTCATTTGTTTGTTGTTCTTAGGACCATCTGCAGAGGATTAAAATAGTTGTGTGCATGTTTTGATAATTTTCACCGGTTTCCCTGGGGAGCAGATCAGTGGAGCGTCTCAGGCTGTCATGCCCAAAGTCTATCACTGACCATTCTAATTTAAGATGACAACATGTTTACATTTATTTAAGCTTGATTCTTCCACGAGATAGTTATTTACTTTCTCTGTTGTTTGTGCATTGTAATATTTTATAGTTTTTTTAAAAAAGGAAAAGTACAAAAGTGAATGTATCATTGAAAGTAGCGTGGCTCTGGCTGAACTGTTTTGGATCTTTATTCAATGTACAGTATAGACAAATAAATAGATTATCATGTGATAATATTGCTCATATATCACTGACTAATAAAATAAATGTTATTTACAGATAACTTATCACTGTCCATTTGAGCCCTCCATCACTCATTCTGCATTCCCATTGTCTACACAATCTAATCCATACTTATGAGCAAGGCATTTACATTTTTTCCTGTCAGGTCCCAGTCTTTCTCATGACTTATCCCCAACCCCCCCACACACACTTTCTCTATACAGTGTCTAGTCACAACAGAATATTTGATATTCCATGTACATGTGCTACATTTCCATTTCTATCTATTGCTTATGTTTTCTCTCCAATTGAAATTAACATTCTTCATACTCCATCTGGAGAAATGGTAGTCATTTTGTAGGATGAGTTTGAATATTACTTTCTTTGTGAATACAATGTAAATGGCTAGAAATGGCTGAATTGCTCTGTGTGCCAGGTTGTTTGCATACAATTCTAAATTTGATATGTGATCACTATAAAAAAGACATTATTGACTTCAGGAGTGCATTAATTACATAAGAATAAGTGAACTAAACCCAAAGAAGTCACAATGTTATTGTTAGTTTACATGTATTTCTGACATCATAGCCTATTCTCATATCTACAGAACATTCTGGTTCCCATAAAGCTTTTCCTCAACATTTCCCTCGGTAACACCCTCATCTCACTTTCCACAAAAAATATACTTTATTGTATACTTTGTATACTTCATTGCTGCAGAGAATGTTCTTCATAATGCTGCATCATAGTTTATAATGCTGAATTCATAGATCTGATTACTTTGATAGTTACATGTAAGAGAGAGTTTATTTCTTTTAATAAATTATGAAATCATTGAGGCTATTGTTTGTTTTTGTAATCCTAAGAACCAAGAATTCCCAAAGCCACAAAAAATGCTCAGGAAATATATGTGGAATCCTCTAATTTTATGATTTTTGTTTTACTAGATAAATAATTTATGAAGATTTAGGATTTATTATTATAATATAATAATATTTATCTTTTTATTCAATTAAATTTTAAAATGATTCCAGAGACACCAATAAAATATTATCAGAAAAGTATATATAACGTCCAATGGGAATCAGGCACGGCATTTTAGCTGCAGCTCCAAAAATGAGACTTGAAATTCTTGGAAATCAAATTCACAAGGGTACATATGAATAATACAAAACAGATAGTTAATACAGTTTGTTTGGAATTCTACTGCAGTGTAAACATATATTACTTGGTTTCTCATGTATTAGCTATGACAGATACGAAATTTATTTCAAACCCTTAGATGGCTCAATTCTTTAGTTTTTTGTTTGTCCCCTAATCTTCAATAAAATAATATTTTAAGAAGTCATACTAGCAAAACATAGGGTAATGGCTATCATAAACCATTAATCTGAAAGGACACTTTTCTAATAATTATCCTTATGCCGTCTGAAATGTATCTTGCTGCAATTGACTCAGGATTAATCGATTATAGTGCTCATTATATGTTCATTCATTTTGGTCAAAGGCAAAATTTGAAGCTGTGTCAAGTCACAGGCAGATTTTCCTTTTATAAATCTTCTATTTTTAAATTTGAGTATGTGTATCTACTTTCATTTGGGCTTTCTGAATATTAATAAGCCTCAGTGTCTAAGGTATGCACAACAGGGATTTTTAGCAAACATGATGTGGTCCCAGAAAGAAGTTCATTGTTTTCCAGTTAAATTCTTTGCCTTCCAAAGTTCTTTCTTTTCCTCTTCTTTTCTTCACAAGTATTTTTTTATATATAAAATTGAAATTGCTGGCATAGTTCTAACAACATCATAATCCTCAGAAAATGAAAAGCAGAGGCCATATACTTTCTTTAAAAATGCAATCTTAGAGCAATTTTCCCAGTAAGTTTTGTTATATACAATGCTGATGGTAGTACTTGACATTGTGTGTGATATGTAAGTGGATGGACAAGGGTGTATGTGTTAAAGTGGTAGTGTTAAATAAGATGGGGCAAAGAAAGGCACCTGGGTGGTTCTGCCGGTTAAGCACATTGGACTCTTGGTCTCTTTGGATGCCACTTGTTTTCTCCTTCCTGCAAGGGGTGTGATTTTAAGCAAGGATGAAGTTCTGAGGTTTGGTGGGGCGAATGACAAAAATAGGAATTAGTGGAAGTGTTTCATTTTGGTTTTTTTCCTAGGTATTTGGAATGCCATTGAGTAGCTCCAACCTACCTACTTTTTTTGTTGACTGTTTCCTTGGCCAAGCAATAGTACTTACACAAATACCATGGGAAGAAATTTCCTAGGTCCTATATAAAGAGCATCTATAGTATCAGTTTAGTTTTGCTATTTTTTCTCCTATACTATCTCATTTGATGTACATAGAAAGTCGGGCAGGTTTTATTCTATTTTATATATAAGAAAACAGATTCTTAGGAGTTAAATGTCATATATAAGAATCAAATAGCTGATTGCTTTTGCCAGGACTTAAACCCAAATCATATTATCCCTGGTCTAATTTCCTTTCCACCATATTGCATTTATTGTGGCAAATTTAGTAAGGACATCAAGGGTGGCAGGTAATTTAAAACATTATCTTCATCCTCAAAACAACCCTGAAGTTTAATTTTATAATGTCTACTTTTCAGATGCAAAAGTGGAGCTGAGATAAATGATTTACTCATGCAAGTAGTGCTGGTCAGAAATTATGAATGTGTCTCTTGGGTTGCAAAGTCTATATTATGCTGTTTTTCTGTAGCAAGTGTTCATTGGAGAATTAGGGTTTTATAAAACTGGAAATTGTATAACCCTGGAAGCAAGTCTTGAATTCTTTAATTAAACCTGGGTTGTGAACAGAACCAATCACACACTTGGGGAATAGGAGAGACAGAACTTTACAGGAACATATAAAATATTAATGAAATAATTACTAATTTGACATTAATAAGTTAAAACTTTATTACTTCATATGTACCATAAAAATTTCATTAAACATTAAGTAATCCACATTTAACATGTAACCAAATGTAGTACTGTAAGCGTAACTCAAGAAATTTTTCAGTAAAATGGGTATTTAAAAATATTTAGCAATGAATGCATTTTTTGGGTTATCAATTAATTACATTAACTTTAAACCAAATACTAATTGAACAATAGATTATTTCTTTTTTTAAAAAAGAGTTTACTTACTTATTTATTTGAGAGAGAGAGAGTATGCTCCAGCAGGAGCTTGAGTGAGGGGAGGTGCAGAAGGAGAAGGAGAGGGAGAGGGAGAGAATCTCAAGCAGACCTGGCGCTGAGTGCTGAACCCTACTCCGGGCTTGATCTCACAACCCTGAGATCATAACTTGAGCCAAAACCAAGAGTTAGACGCTTAAACAACTGAGCCACACAGGTGTCCTGATCAATAGGTTATTTCTAAAAAGTGAAAAAAAAAAAAAGAGGAAAACTAAAACAAATGAACCAAAAAGGAAAGAAAATAGCTAAAATCTTTTTTGGCCACTAGTCAGGACCAAAAAGACTACTACTAAGACTGCAAGGCTGAGTTCATGTTTTTTTCTTTCCCTCCAAACTTCTTGAATAATTCCATTTGATCTTTCATACATATACACACACATATATGTGTGTGTTATGTGTGTATTATCTATATGAGTATCATATAGTTTTGAGTGTGTGTGTATGTGTGTGTATGAACATCCTTCATTCTCCACCTGAGGAACTTTCCATATCACACAAAGAAAGACAAATCATTGGGGCGCCTGGGTGGCTCAGTTGGTTAAGCGACTGCCTTCGGCTCAGGTCATGATCCTGGAGTCCCTGGATCGAGCCCCGTGTCAGGCTCCCCGCTCGGTGGAGAGTCTGCTTCTCCCTCTGATCCTTTCCCCTCTCATGCTCTCTCTCACTCTCTCTCTCTCCAATAAATAAATAAAATCTTTAAAAAAAAAAGAAAGAAAGACAAATCATTCATTATATTCTTAAACTGGCTTTTGAAATTTTATGCTTTTGAATCCATTCTTATTTCCTTTACTGTTATTCATTTTCTGTCACCCAAATCTTCACTGAGTCAATTCTTGACTAAATATTATTCCCAGATAAACCATTCCAAAATCCACAGACAAGATCAAGTGTCATTGTAATGTGACTTCACACCATCATATACCTGCCTTAATATATTCTTCAGAACTATAATTTTCCATTGATTTTGTGATAATTTGACTGACACCTGGATCTCTTACTAATATAACATTCAGTGAATATCAATTTTTGCCCATCTTTTAATCTCTCAGTGCTCAAAATAATGTCTGAAACATTGTATATGCTAATAAATATTTTTTAAGTGAAAAAAATTTGACCATTTCCTAGATTTATTGTTTTCTTCTTCTTTCTTAAACTTTATAATAAACATTTTTACAAAGTTCAATATATTTTTCAATTTAAATTGCATACAGAGATTATATTTTAAATAATACTTATAATATGGAGCTCTTCATTTGTCCATTACTCATTTTGATATTATTTATGCCATCTTTTACATTTCTTTCCAGCTTTGTCTTTTCAAAAAAGAAATTTTAGTTCTGAAGCCTGACAGTCTGGAGATGACAGTGAATTTTATGAGGCTAACAAGCTTTCTTTTTTTGTGTCAGCTTTGAGGAAATTTTTGGAAAAATTTAGTGGTTAGGTATTTTAACATCAATACATACAAAGGGTCCAAAATTATCACTGTTTTCAATTTGCTTTAAAGTGATTGAAATTTCATTTTATGTTATATTTAGTAATATTAGGGTAATAACAAGAGTATTATTAGATGTCACTCTACTTGAATATTAAGGATTTGATAGTTTAACCTAATAGGGACATATTGATCCAGATTTGGATCTCGATGTGGTTCCTGTATTATTTTTTCTTCTTATTTCTTTTCTGCTGCATGTTATTAGAAAAATTATTTTATCTTTTTAAAAAAGATTTATTTATTTATTTGAGAGAGAGAGAGAGCACAAGGGGCAGGAGGAGAGGGAGAAAGAATCTCAAGCAGACTCAGGCTGAGCGTGGAGCCAGACGCATGGCTTGATCTCAACACCCTGAGATCACGGCTGGAGCTGACACCAAGAGTGGGTCACTTAACCGACTGCACTACCCAGACACCCCTACTTTATCTTTTTTTAATTAAGTTTTTTAAATTTCAGTATAGTTAACATACAATATTATATTAGTTTCAAGTGCACAATATAGTGATTCAACAATTCCATACATCACCTGGTGCTCATCATGACGAGTGTACTCTTTAGTCCCCATTACTTATTTCACCCATCCTGTGATTCACATCCCCTTTGGTAACCATCCATTTGTTCTTTGCAGTTAAGAGTCTGTTTCTTGGTTTGTCTCTCTCTCTCTCTCTTTTTTTCTTTTGTTCATTTGTTTTGTTTCTTAAACTCCACATATGAGTGAGATCATATGGTATTTGTCTTTCTCTGACTGACTTATTTCACTTAGCATTATACGCTCTTGCTTCATCCATGTTGTTGCAAATGGCAAGACTTCATTCTTTTTATGGCTGAATAATAGTCCATTGTATATATACATCACATCTTCTTTATCCATTCATCTATTGATGGACACTTGGGCTACTTCCAGCATTTGGCTATTGTAAATAATGCTACAATAGACATATTGAAAATTATTTTATCTCTTGATGTTTCTGATTCCTCATCTCTTATAGTAAATTAATAATTACCATTTGGTGTATGGAATAAATAAAATTGGGCATTAATTAAAATAACATATATGTATTTGTATATATTTGTGTTTGTGTGTGTATCCTGATACAATACACCTTTGCAAATGGTAGAAATAATAGGCTTTTCTTACTAGTACTGCTTTCAGTAAGAAATTAACATTGATAGTAATGACATGAAAAAAATAAGATAAATGTCAGATCATTAGTGGATACAATTTGTAGGATCTACTCTTCCCTCACTCAATATATACACACACACATACACACACACACACACACCCACTCACACCCGCACATACTCTAAGGTTAGGAATTAAGGGGTTCACAAAGAATAACAGTACTCTCAGTGTAAAAATCATAGTCATCTGGTTATCTTCATAAAATGTCCTATAAAAGATTGCCTTGTCAATATTTGAAGTGGGTTTTGCAGCTGAGCTATTTTTTCCATTCGGTAGACTTAAAATCATATGTACCTATTCCACCCTTTACAGCTGTGATATATGCTTAGGGTTCAAGGAGCAAATCGGGTCTTCCTATTTAGACGCTCTTGTCCGCAGTTAAGAAGACAGAAGAAAGACAAAGGTCATCTTCTGTTCCTTTTTGGTCCTTCCTGCTAATAAGCAAAATTGTGGAAATTGGAGATTTTTCTGCAGCCATGTCCCACTGTGCATTCTCTGGCCTCCCTGTGTCCAAAGGTAATTGTGGTGCCTGTGTAGCATGAGTGGCATATTTGTTCATGTTCCCTAATTCTTAAAGGGCAGACACAGTGTTGTGTTCATGAACTCATGCCTTCAGGGCAACCTCAGAGATGACTTTGATTAGCTAGTTCTTTAGGCTCATGGGATTTGTTCCAAGCTACCTTCAAATTTCAACAATTTTGTAAGACAAAGACCTTCATTACTTTTAGCTTTCTTCCTTCTCCTCTCCTCTTTTATGCATCTGTGGATTCAAAAGCAGTGGTCTAGAAAAGGCAAATATTCTTCCCCATCTCACAAAATGAAACGCAAAATTCAACTGAAATAACTTATAGGTTAATTGCAATAAGGCCATCTTCATCTACTATTCTTACCTACTAGCAGTTAAGAATTCAGGGCAAATTTGCAAGGACCTGGATGGAGTTAGAGAATATAAAGCTAAGTGAAATAAGTCAGTCAGAGAAAGACAAATACTTTATAATTTAAGAAACAAAATGAACAAACATTGGTGAGGAAAGAGAGACAAACTAAGAAACACTCTTGAGGTGCCTGGGTGGCTCAGTTGGTTAAACATCTGCCTTCAGCTCAAGTCATGATCCCAGGGTCCTGTGATCGAGCCCTGCGTCCGGCTCCTCACTCAGTGGGGAGTCCACTCAAGGATTCTCTCTCTCTTTCTGCCCTCCCCTCTCTCCTGCTCTGCCTCTCAAATAAATAAATAATATCTTAAAAAGAAAAAAAGAAACAGACTTTTAACTATAGAAAACAAACTAATGATTACCAGAGGGGAGGTGAGTGGGGAAATGGGCTAAATGGGTGATGTGCATTAAGGAGGGCACTTGTTGTGATGAGCACCGGGTGTTGTATGGAAGTGTTGAATCATTAAATTTTACATACACCTGAAACTAAAAAGAAAAAGAAAAAGAGAATTCAGGGCAAAATTTAAATATTTTAAAAAGAGTCTGAAATAATTTTCATTGAATACTTTGAAAAAAGAACTTGAATTTAGCCTCTAAATTATTCATAACATTGATAGCCTACTTTGCTGATCCTCAATCATAATATGAGATGTGTTGCAAGTTACTTATAACTAATACCATGGAACTGATTACTTTAAAAGTTTAACCTTACAAAATTAGAGAGGTTTCAGGTCGTTCCTCTATTGACATCACTTTTGCTCATTTTATCCAATATTCTTTTTTAGATGGTGGTGAAAGTGTAAGGCATATAACTTGCGCACTAGTAATCATACATTATAGACTATATACCTAACTTCTGTATGGCAGAACTCTGTGGGTATATTAAAATGATAATTACAAATTAGTTTAGTACTTTATTTTCTGTCATTGCTATGGCTGTGTTTTGGATTGGCAAACAGTATTAATTTGTATATTCAAGAAATAACTATTGAGTTTCTTCTATTCAAGACTACAATGCTCCAGTGATGAACAAAACAGAACTGGTCTCATAGAAATTAAATTCTAGAAAGGATGACAGATATCAATAACTAAATATACAATCAGTTATCGGTTTACAATAGTTGCAAAAGAGAAATATAGGTTAGTGTGAGATCATAAAATAGGAGAATTGCTGAGTCTCAGAGATGAGGAAAGACTTGCTTGATTGTGGGATTATTAAATTGAAGTTTTAAAGAATGAGTAGAAAGTGATGTTGGGTGAATGAGAGCAAATCTTTGTCTGAGCAAAGAAAATAGTAAGGCTGCATGAAGGTTCATATTGGAAATAAGTGTAATTCTAACAACAAAAAAGAGGGCTTTGATAGCTGTTGTTATAGATCATGAGGAAGGATTTAAAGAATCTGGGTGAAAGAGCAATGGGAAACTATTAGTTTCAAGAAGTGACATGATCAGCTCTGCATTACAGAATGATATCTATGGATGAAATATTGATGAGAGGAAATTTGTGGGAAGACTGATGATGAGGCTGTTTTGTAAATCTAAGCAAAAGGTGATACTAACATGGATTAGGATATTGATGACGTGTCCACTGAAAGGTGATAGAGAATTGTATAAATGTCATTCAAAGCTCTGTTACTTCCTAAGTCGTATTAAGGAAAAAGTCTCAGCTTACCTTCTGGTGTAAGCAAATCACACCTTTTCTAGAATATTGTGATGTGCATTAAATCAAAACAAATGAAAAGCTGATTTATTATTGTTGTGATATGGTCCAACTTTCATATGAGTCAAGAATTCCCAAACTTATTTCATTTGAGAATAAAAATGATGTTCAAACAAAGAAAAAAGGCAGATGGCATCATTGCTAATCCTCTTCAACTTTACAATAATATGATTCTTGTTTGTGCAATGTGTATAGAGAAAAGAACCCCCCTGGTTTTTCTGATTTATTGAAACTCTTGAAATCCAACAAGCTGGATTAAGACTGTTGAAAAAGCCTAAGGTGTCAAGGGACTTTGCGTATTGTAGCATGGAGACTCTGCTTGTCAGATGTCTCAACTATAATGAAAAGTAATGCTAGCATGACAAAAATGGTATTGTTGATGTTTATAATGCCCCTGGGACTAGATGTCTAATGCAAACATACCACACAATTCCCTCTCCAAATAATTTGTTTTTAAAATCAATGCTTTCAGGAAACTAGGCAGTTTTTTGATGTAAGTTTCCTTAATGTTCTAATTAACTGCATAATTAATAAAAAGTATTGAGAATATATTTTAGCACTTTTAACTTACAGAAATCAATATGACATACTTGTTTAGAGAATGTCTTCTTTTTATTTAATAGGAATATGCACTTTATATATTGTCATATGAAAATTATTGATATCTTTGCCAGAGACACATTATTATTATTTATTCTGAATCCCAATGTTCATGGTATATTGAAAGAAGACTGCTAAAACTTATATGTATTGTCAATACATTCCCTTTTATGTAGAGAATTTGAAATAAGGTCCTAAAAGGATATCTAGTGGTGTATGATCTGGTATGCATGATCACTACAGCAATAAGGAAAATTTAAAAAGCAAAATATGACAAGTTGAAAGCAAAGAGTGGGGCTCTTAAGTTTAAAGAAGTTTTATTCTGGGGGTGCCTGAGTGGCTCAGTTCGTTAAGTGGCTGACTCCTGGTTTCGGTTCAGGTCATAATCTCAGGGTCCTGGGATGGAGCCCTGCGACAGGCTCCCTGCTCATCTGGGAATCCGCTTGAGGATTCCCTCTCTCCCTTTCCTGCATGTGCTCTCTCTCTAAAATAAATAAATCTTTTTTAAAAAGAAAAGTTTATTCTGTCAATATTAAAAAAAGCAAGTATTTGCTTTTAGAGAGAATAATTTATACACGTACACTTTCAAGCGCATAACTTTCATTTTTAGATTTTTAAAGGTACCAGTGTTCATTAATATGTAGACACTAAGTGTGCCTTGCTTAGAGAGGCACTGTTTGGAAAGGCTGCTAAATAAAAGCTTAAGAAGTAACAAATTGATTATTCCGAGGATTAAGAAGCCCCAATTTAGCAGTCAAGGGCTTCTGTAGTTGCTCTGTGATGTTGCTGAGAACCCAAAGATCCTAATATTCTGTTCATATCTTCGTCATGTAGCTTTAAGCCAATGTTTCCGTATGACTGAGAGTCTAAGCACTACCTTAAGATTCCAGGCAGGAGTAAAGAAAAAAGTGAAAACCAAAAAACCAAAAGCTAAAAACCAAAAACAAAGAGGGCCTTACAAGCGGAGTCCCTCTTATTAAAATGCCATCTTAAAAGCCTCAATGGCATCTGCTTTTTTTTCTTTTTCTTTTTAAGACCATACCTAGCCAAAGGTAGACAGGACAGGGGTTTTATATATTGAAACTTCTATACTAAGGGAAGGCTTGGAAATAAGGCCTGAGCATAGTTTTGAGTGGTCAATCCACAGAGTTTGCCACAGAGCCTTTGTGTTTTTTCTTCAGACAAAAAAGGAGAAAGTACTGGAAGGTAGGTAATATTTATACAGCACCTAAAATGTGACAATATAAAAGGAAGGGGGAGAACTACAGGAGAGAGGCTACATCAACAAAATTCCAGAAATGAAAAATATAAAAATGGATGGTTAATGACTTAACCATACGCAGAAATCTGAAACCTGAGCTTCTAGGGAGGAAAGTCAATAAGAAATAAGTAAATTGTGGCTGCAGAATTCTGGAATGTCTCATGAATAAGATTTATAGTTACTTCAGGTGAGAATGAGTGGGGCACCTGGGTGGCTCAGTTGGTTAAGTGTCCAACTCTTGGTTTTGGTTCATGTCTTGATTTCAGGGTCCTGAGACTGAGCCCCAGATCTGTTCTGTGTTGAGTGCAGAGTCTGCTCAAGATTTTCTCTCCCTCTCCCCCTCTCCCTCACTCTCAGGAAGGAGAGAAAGAGCACATGAGCAGGTGGAGGGGCAGTGGGAGAAGGAGAGGGACAAGCAGACTCCCCACCAAGCGTGGAGCCCGACTTGGGGCTCGATCCCAGGACCCTGAGATCATGACCTGAGCCGAAGTCACATGCTTAACCAACTGAGCCACCCAGGCGCCCCTGGCTTACACTCTTATACTCCATCTAATTAATACAAGATCCTTCACCATGTGGACTTGGTTCTATTATCTGACTGAAACAATTATTAAGAAGTCTCAGGTTATATTAGTGTCCCCATTTTCTCCAGTGAATGAAACTGAAAATCAGACTTGCTGCCCTCAACTTGAGGAGGGTCCTTTCAAACACATGCCAATAAACAAATGTGCCTACCTAGATTGCACCTTGTAGAACCGCAGTGGGTTTAAGAGATTTGCACTGGAATTCCTGAAATTCTTTCTTCCAGCCTGTGATATTGGGGCAATTACTTAATCTCCTTAGAGTATTTTTTTTTTTTAAAGTAGTCTCTACACTCACAACCCTGAGATCAAGACCTGAGGTAAAATCAAGAGTTAGATGCTTAACCGACTGAGCCACCCAGGTGCCCCTCCTTATTTTCTTATAGAACAAAATACTACCTGCATAGACAAGTTGTGAGGCTCTAATGGTATTTTTTTAGGAAGATGTCAAACTGCCTTTTCCTGTGGCCTCAGAGTTTTAATTGATGCCCTTTTGTTAATGACAATGGGTGTTAATTACCCACACATTCAAAGAGAGATGTTGGACACCTCGGTGGCAGGACTCTCTAAAAAAGTGACCAAACATTATCTTTTTTTTTTTTTGCCAATTGATTCTTTTTTTTTTTTTTTTAATTCATTGTTTGCGTATCATTTGAAGAAGATACCTGGAGTTCTCCTGCTATTATAGGTAGGTGTGAAGGCTGCTATGAAAGCAAGCCGCTCTTGCATAAATATGGGTGCAAGGAGAGTGAACCCATGATCAAAGGGGTACTCTGAACTCAAGCTGGGTTATATTCATCCTGAAATGACCTTGCCCAAGGGCTTGCCGGAATGGGTTATGTGCGGGCACAAGATGCTTGTTTTCCGAACACGATGTTTCACTACTTTTTTTTTCTTTTCTTTGATAGCTCCATATAAAGAAACTTTTTTTTTTCACTTTTGTAACAATACAGCATAACATAAAGTACTAACTTCCAGGTTTTTGCACCATAGAGTTAAGGTTAATATTTAATCTCTAAATTAAAATGACCAAGTTGAATCAGATGGACACTTGATTTTAAAACAAAATGAAACTTTACCAAACTTCTATTTTTGAAATGATGCTGATTCCTCAAATAAAATGGGAATTCACACTTGATTCCCAGTGACCGTGATATAGCAGTAGAAATCTTAAACCAAAAGTGGACTATATAAATTTCAGTGAATATATATTGTGTCTTTTCTTTAAAAATTAATCCATTGCACTTTTATTTCCTTCTTCCAACAGTTTTTCATAAATGGGAAAAATAAGCCAGTTTTTAGAAAAGTTGTTCCTTCAAAAAGAAAAAAGTACTTGAAGTTAGGGATCATTTTGTGATTGTTTTTTATATCATTCACAGTTGAATCATGTAGGATAGCTCAATATGAGGTTGTTGATTCAATGGTCTGTGGAAATTTATCAGCCTTCTGCTGATATTGATGTTAATATCTTGCCAAGATGATTCACATAAGAAGCCATGCATATGATTTTAAGTCTCACATTTTAGTTCTGAGCCAAGTGATGAAGCAATATGAATCCAATCTTATCACTAGCATAATGGTAAATATTGGATATGAAATGAAAATTTTAATCTCATTAATTTTAGAGATCATGATGTGCACTATAAAAATATTGCTTTAATTAATGAAACTGTATTTCAGACAATGTGAATACAGTTTTCACTCTAATTACACAAAGTTTATAGAGGATAAAATGCCAGATGAAGTTCATGTTGCTCATTCACAGAATGCTTTTTTTTTTAAATGAAATATCATTTATTTTAAAGTGAAAGAGAAGAGAATGAACATTTAAAGAGTTCCCAATAGTTTTTATAAACACTTCTTTTCAAGACTCATAATATTACAAGCAAGATTATATTATTTCCATTTTATAGATAAGAGATTTAAGCCTCATGAATTAAATGATTTGTCCAAATCAAACTGGTAATAGGTGATTTAACAAGATGAAACAGTAATTTTTTCAGGCTCCAAATACCATATATGGTTTTTCCTACATTATTACGTGTTCTTGAAGTTAAAGAGACATAAGTGAGAATGGAGTTATAATCACAAATTCAGGATTAATCAATATCTCCGCAGCCAAAAAAAAAAAGGGATGTGAAGAACTAATTATTAGGACAATATGCCCTGGTGTTGATAAAGCAAGGCCGAGCTGGTACTGATACACATGGGTCCTGTGAAGAAAAAAGTGAAGAGCAAAGAAGAATTTCACAGAAAAGGAAATTTGAAATCCGACTGTCCTCAGTTCACAGCACAGCTCTACTTTGATGGTAAATAGCTTAGCATTATCACCTGCTCTTCCCAGTCCTGCAACAGTCTGAAGGTATATTACTAACATCCAGAAACGTGCTAAATTAATTTTTACTCATCAATTTCCTATATATTCCATGACATAATAGCCCAACAGAAGTGGATGGGTTATCATGTGCTGCTTTTATTTTAATATATTGGTGACCATAATCTCAGTGCTTGGCAGTGTAATGCAATTTGATACAAAGCACAGGGAATAATTGACCTCTTGGATGTCTAGTATCATCTCACACGCAATATGCTATCCATCCTCACATGGGCTTTGTCTGGCATTATGACCTTCTAGGTCATTCTTGCCCTTTCAATTTGTGTTTCAGATTTTTTTTTTCTTCCGATGTATTAGGGTACACATCATTTCCCTGAGCAGAATCTCATTTTATTATTTTTGATTACTTACTTCTCTGTTCTCTACCTTGTTGGCTCCAGGTATTTGCAAGACACAAGTCAGTAATTTGAACTCTGTGTGCCTGAAAGTGAAGAATCAGGATAATTACTTTAATACTTTCAGCTCTAATTTAAATTTCAGTACAGCCAACCCTTGAATAACACAGGTTTGAACTGTGCAGGTCCACTTACATGCAGATTATTATTATTATTTTGACACATTACTGTAAATGTATTTTTTCTTCCTTATGATTTTCTTAAAATTTTCTTTAGCTTAGCTTATTGTAAGAATATATAGTATATAATACATATAACATGCAAAGTATGTGTAATTGGCTATGTTATTGGCAAGGCTTCTGGCCTAATATTAAGCTATTAGTCATTAAATCTGGGGGGGGGAGTCAAAAGTTATATGCAGATTTTTGACTATGTGGCAGGGGTGTTGACACCCCTAACCCCTGTGTTGTTCAAGAGTCAACTGTAATTGGCAATTGCAATCTGAAGTTAGAAATTTGGTATAATACCCCTGAAAATGAATACATTGCTCAAATGTAGCCATTTCTTTGTAAGTTCCCCTATCTGGCCCACAGGAAGTAATCAATAAATGTAATTCATGTATTTCCTCTCACTAAACATATATCAACTTGCCACCATAAGCCAGGAAGTGAGCCTAGTGTTCAGATTTCAATAATAAGCTTATTGTCAACTGTGGGAAAAAAACAGTAGTGATATTCAATTGAAGAAATGTTATTGAGATCAGTTGTACAAAGAGAAATATGCAGTTCTATGAAAACATAAGTGGGTAGGGGACTTACCTGTCATTTTCAAGACAAGGTCCTCTGAAACGCTGATAGTTATCTGAGATTTGAAACAAGAGTAGGAATTCCCTAGGGTCTGGGATGTGCTATGGTAGAGGATGAGGTTACACAGGACAGAGTGGAATATGCAGGAGAAGACAAACGTGTCACAGGGAAGGGAGCATAGAATATTTGTGGAATTGAAGAAAAAGGTTAGTGTCAGACGGTGGTTAATAGGACCTGGAATGGGATTGGGAAGGTGGTTATAGTCCAGATGAGTCAGACATGTCCAGTCCATCGAACACTTGGGGCTTTTATCTCAAAGGATTAAAAAGTCATCAAAGTGTTTCAATTATGTTGATGGTGTTTCAGGGAGGATATGATGAGATTTAACTTTAGAAACCATCATTTGTCTACAGAATTTACAAAAGACTAGAAAGGGGTCAGAATTGACAGAAGAGTATTTGGCCAGAGGAAGCAGTAGCTTTTGGGGCCATGACTCCTCTGAAGCTAGAGGGAGAGAGAAGGCAGGGGTTGGAGAAGTAACTAGGAGGTAAAATTCACAGTATTTGGTGTTGGTCTGGTTGTTTCAATAAACACAATATAGAAGCAATATAATGCAAAAAGTTATAATTATATCAAAACTGTTACTCCTATATTGGATCATACAAAGTAAGGCTAGTATTTATATAATACTTATTATTCCAGCAACATATATTAACTCACAAAAATGCTAAGAGAAAAACCTTATCATGCCCATTTTATAGGTGATTACTAAGGCACAGAAAGGTTAAGTAAGTTGTCCCATGTCTGAGAGCTAATAAAGGGTAAAAGTATAGCTGGTAATTGACAGAGCTCTGATTCAAATAAAGAAGTATGTTTCCAGGTTGAATGCTCTTGATCTGCATTCCACTCCCTGTCTAGCTATTTCACACCTCAGTTCTGCCTGCCTGCATGCCTTCCTGCCTTCCTCTTTTAATAAACATTGAGACTATTTTCCATGTCAAGCAATTTATTAAGTACTCTTGTTCTGAGAACTAGTATGTAACATGCAGTATTCTAGTTGTTATATAAATGAGCCAAAGATGGCTTCTGTATATTGGCCCTATGTTTACTTTGCGTAGCAGGCTGGGACCTGCTCATTAAAAAGCTTGCTGATGCCAAACTCAGATTTTTACAAATCCAATTATTTTAAAAATAACCCAAACAAGCAGATTTTTAGCTTTCAGAGCCTACCAGCCTTTGCATCTCCCGCAAAAACTCAGCCCACATCTGCCAGTCATTGATAAGGTAGGAACCAGTGGTTAAAAGACACCAAACTGCTGTGCCGTTTGGGGTTCTCTGACCCAAAGAATCCCCACCAAGCTACTGAGTGGCATCAGCTGGACACAAAAGCCCTCTCTCCAATCCTTCTCTCCCTTGCCCTCCTCTTTCTTGGTACTGGCCTCCAGAATTATAGCCTCTGTGGGGTCTCATACAGGACTCCTCCCACCCCACCCTACCCCAAATCATGCAAACATGTCAAAGTGTCACCCAAATAAAGTTCACTGTGTGCTATTGTTGCTGGTGGTCATATTTTTCCATCGATCAGCCCCCAATCAATCAATTGGCAAAACAATCCTGAATGGCCTTAAGTTGTTGGGCCTTAGAACTTGGAACAGCTCAGTGTTGGTTTGGTGTGGCATCTCTCTGTGCTGTTCCGTACTCCATATTGTTATGCTTCCCTGATGTGCGTCATTAGCCAGGTCAACAGGTAGCATGCACCATTTGAGTAAACCCCTGCCATTGGAACTGATCTTTGGGATCAGAGGTGCCAAGCTGCTCAAGGTTGATGTGCACACCTGAGTGCCGCCCTAGGCAGATACTGGACACTGTAAGGCCTGTGGGCCTGAAAAGGAAAGGCAGAAAACAGTAGGCCAGAATGGGCTACATATAGCAGGTGAGATCCTTGTGGCTAGCTGAGGATTTGGGATACTCTGAGGGAAGAGGCTGTCCTCCTCTCTGGGGAACCTTATCAGAGGTAAATGAGTGATAAGGCGGAGATGCCAGGCCAAGGATGGTCTCCTAAGCTCTGTAAACAGCTGGTTTGCCTTTGCAATTCTCACACTGGGATTGGTTGTTGTGCGATGGTGTCATTCTATCCCATTCTTGGAGTGATATCCAGGACCCAACCCTTGGGTTGAACCAGTTAAAGCATTGATTAAAGTGACCAGAGGCAAGGAGGTTTATATTCCTGCCCCTCTCTGGACTCGGAAGGTGATATCCTACTGAACAATGCACAATGGGTCTTGCTCACAGCTCCTTCTCACCAGGATGCACCCTGGAGGGGTCGCAGGTACTTAAACTCCAAGGGAAGACCAGAGGGTAGAACCCTCAGGAAGAGAACTGGTGCCCGTTAGTGGACAACATCACACAATACCGCCATGATAATCGTGAGGATAACTTACTCTGGTTTGTGGGTAACCCTCACAAAGAAAAACAGAAAAAGCAAAAGGGAAGTGTCAGAAAGAAAAGACCAGTTTTCATTTGAAGCAAAAAAAGTATCCCCTCTCTCACTCTGAGGCCTAGCCTCTTTTTTAAGGACGGGACCCAGGACACAAATATAAAAGGGTCTGCCTGGCTATGTAGAATGTATCTGACAGAGAGCAAGCTTTACCTAATAGGGGCTGCAATTAAACTATTGGCTGGCCTAGTAAAGATGAAAAAATGGTGAACGTACCAAAGGATCTCCATAATTTGTCTGGAAGAGGGGAATGAACACCAAAGGAGGCTTTGGACCTCAGTCCACATATACCTTGTTAATGTGGACTTTTTATGCCTTGGAAGGCTGCCCACCCTACAATAGGCCCCATAAAGGCTCAGGCCAACTGTCAGTGGAAAGCATTAGACAAGGCCAAAGATCCCCTCCATCAGCTATTGCAGTTAGGCTTATCAGGTAACAGACAGCATTCAGCATGATGACTTGCTGGTCTGGAGGAAGCTGAATTGAGTCTTGAGTCCATCCAGTTCTTAAGGCCTCTTTTCTTAGGATTGATGGTTAATGTTAAAGCAATTCAAAAGCCATTGCTGCCCTGGATTTAATAGAAACTCATGTAAGACAACCTCCAAATCAAGTTGAATCAGTTGAATGATCTTTGGTATATCAATGGAGCAATTACAGTTCTTACTATGGTTATATTACAGTTGGCATCAGGAGTCTGCTTGAAGACAACCCTACCTTCCATTCCTGCCATCTCCTCAGCCAGTGGCTGAGGGGGATCCAGCTGGTCCTTCCTGGTAGACAATGTCCCTTTTACCACATTAACTGTAATTTGTGCTCCAAAAAAAAAAAAATAACACTGGCTGGCTCTGTTGGACATTGGTGCCCAGATCTTGCTGATCACAGAAAGCCTTCATGCTTTATGGAATCCAACTCCTCCCAGTCAGTACTGCCTGGTGGGAACCAGTAAACTTCCCATTATGGTAAACATTCCATAGTACCACTAAGGCAAAACACTGAAAGGTTACAGTGTCTTAGCTTAGTTATAGAAAGGGTACTGATTCCTACCAGTTCATCTTTCAATTCCCTGGTGTGGCCTGTGCTTCATGCCAGCTATTAATGAGTGGAGGCTAACTACAGATCATCAAGAGTTAAACAAGGCTGTTCCCTCTACTAGGTATACTTGCTTCAATGGATGACATTCAGAAGAAACATGAATAAATGGTTAGGCATTGTAGACTTGGCTAATGCATTCTGAGGTTAACTTGCCAGGAGCTATGACTGTTCGTCTTGGGCAGACAGAGTGGCAATTATTGTAGAGCCTGCTGCCATTGACTGTTATGGAAAACTTGCCCTTTTTGTATACATATTATGCTCTATATACTGCCTTCCTTGTATATAGTAACTGGGAGGCAGGGAGGAGACACAGAGTAAAGTGCCCTTGGCCACTCGGCTAGTGCAATTTTTTTTCCACTTCAATAAATGGTGCTTCCACTGGAGAAGGAGAGAGATTATTATAATTAATAGAAAAAAAAAAGGCCAATAGTTATAAGGGTGTACATTGTTGGCAGGGGTTACATTTATCATCATCCTAGGGGTTAGTAAGAACTACAATTTTATCTCTGTAATGCTGTAGACTGTGCTGGTATTGGCTCTGAATTATAGCATCTTTGATTTGATTGCACCAATCAAGAGCATTGCAGTATTAGCTGAGTGTTCCATCAGTGAGACTTGGTAGGTAGTGACCCATTGTGCTGTTTGTTTGACAGCACCAGTTAATGATAGTGTGTTTTGTTTTGCTGATTTGAAGTTAAATTTGGCCCATAGAGGCATCTTAGAGGGCATCTATGAATCACAAGATATATTTAAGAGCCTGGCTTAGCTGGCAATGGGTGCTGCTGATAGAAGTAGGATAGAAGAAGGAGTTGATGTCTGTGGTCATGTTAGTATGATAGACTGACCTGAATAGCCAACCCCTTGTCCCCAATCAGACTCATGTTCTTTGTCTCCCTGTGGTGTGCATTGGCATGTCATTTCCAGACATATCTTGTCAGCAGTGCAGTGTAAATGACCAAGGCTAGACTACACACCAGTGGATGTGTAGCTGACCCTGGCAAGGGTAGGTACTTCTCATGTAAGGAAGAGGGACAGCAACACAGCAGAAGTTAAAGTTGGAGGTCATCTGATCTTACCCTCAGTATCGTCTAAATGGTGTTCCCCAGCCTGAGGAGGATTAGTTCTACCTCTGAGTATTGGGAACAGGTCCACATTTATCCCAAAGTGCCTAGACAGGAGCAAAGTAAGTGGGTAACAGGTGAGGGATGTTTCTGACTTCAGGTAGTGGTGGGTGGTTTACCCAGCATATGCTAGATCATGAGGATGACACAGTTGAGGACAGTCCCAGAGTTAGTGATTGGAGTAAGGTCCTTGACAGGATCGAGTGGGAAGTGGCTAGGCTATAGATTTTCTAAGAGGGACAAGGAAAAAGTGAAAGTACCTGGTGGATCTACCTTGTTGTAGTCAGCAGTGTCAGGGCTGTTGAGATAACGAGATAGGCTGTTGAGATAATGGTTTGCATTTACCTGTGTAAACTGGTAATTGTGGTTGTGTTTGATGTGGGTGAATATACTGGGAGAAGTCCTAGGATCTCCACCATGGTCTTTTCATTTGTTGTGAATTTAAATGTGATGTACATCCCATTGGAATGTGAATTTAATGTAATTAGGACTCTGGGTGGCATTTTTAACCACTTGGCATACTATTGTTCTCTAAGTTCTCTCAACAGCTTTTGTTAAAAGTCCATTATGTAGGGCGCCTGGGTGGCTCAGTTGGTTAAGCAACTGCCTTCGGCTCAGGTCATGATCCCGGAGTCCCGGGATCGAGTCCCGCATCGGGCTCCCTGCTCGGCAGGGAGTCTGCTTCTCCCTCTGATCCTCCTCCCTCTCATGCTGTCTCTCATTCTCTCTGTCTCAAATAAATAAATAAAATCTTAAAAAAAAAAAGTCCATTATGTAAAGAGGGTGAGTGATGTGAGGAGCACTGGGTGTTATACGCAACTGATGAATCGTTGAACACTACGTCTGAAACTAATGATGTACTACATGTTGGCTAATTGAATCTAAATTTTAAAAAAGTCCATTATGTCTTTCTATGATATCTGCTGCTGTAGGATGATATGGTAAATAAAAAACCTAAGCAATGTTCATTTATAAGACCCATTGTTCAAATAACCTAGAGAACCTGAGTAGGTTATCCCACATCGATGGCCAATGGAAACACATTGATGGCATTTACTATTCACCCAGAGACTCTCTGCTATGTGGCAGCACTTGGACATGTATGCCCCCTCTCTAGTTCCCTCCCCAGGAGTTTCCTTTCCCTTTGCTCCCCTGTGTCATAGCCTCTGGGTGGTCTTATGCTGTGATGGTAACATCGTGTCAGTAATGTGGTATAATAGGCATAGAGTGTTTGGTATTATTGCTAATACAGTCACATTTTGGCCCGACTATTTAAGACACATGTATCTAATGTTTCTGAGCCCTTCATATCAATAAATAATAGATAAGTACACCTTCTCTGCAGGATAGTCATTTGAACATGAGTGATTGATTCTGTAATATGTATCAGGGGCTGTCTGGCACAGAGTAGATGCTCAAAAAATGTGGGCGTTGTCAAATTTTTGTGAATGCTGAAGGACACAGTCTGTGTTTGATATTTGTTTCCCTTGTAACTGAGATGCTATTTGTCAGTAACTCAATAAATTTCACCTGAATTAAACCTTGAATCAAAATAATCAGGATTTGAAAAAATTGCAGAAAAAAACAATCCAAGAAAGTATAGGAAGAACAACACACAGAAAAAGGAAGAATAGCAGCAAGAAATGTCAGGTATATTTTAGAGCAAAGACCATTTACAAAAGCTATATTTACTTTTTTAGTTGGTTAATTAGGATCTTAGAAACTAGATTTTCACTGAAATCAGGGTTTTCACTATAATGTGTAATTTATTTATTTATTTATTTATTTATTTATTTATTTACTTGAAGTATAAAGCTTTTTTATACAAAAGAGTAAGTCAGAAATAAAAATTGTGCTGCTAGAATTGAAAGACTGAAAGTTCAAATTCAAGTAATAAATTAGAGTTAAAATTAAACAACTAGAGTAAAAACTTCAACATTGCAGGATTAAATAGTCCTATACTATTTATCTTTAAGTAAGTTACTTTTAAAGAAATTACCCAATGTTGTCACTTTTTTTTTTTTTGAAGGAATAGAAAATATCATAGCAGGAGATAATAAGATTTTTAATTTCCTTATTTCTATGTGTTTCTGCTAAAGATGATAAATCAATTTAACATCAGCTTTAAAACTGACTTTTGACTTTCTGTCTGCAGGATGCTAGAAATTTGTTATGATACAAAGAAATATAATAAAAACTATGTCTTCAGGGAAAGGGATTCTAACAGAATAACCAGAACAGAGCTACTTCTAAATGACATTCATAATATTTCTGAAATTGAAGTGTTCATTTGTAATCTTAGCTGTGCAGTTTTGAGTAACAGAATAGAAAAACACAGAAAATTCTCAGCTATATAAAATGTCTGAATTTAATAAATGTACTAATTGAAAGAAAAATAAATGACCCATATTTTGCTTTTGCTATAATAGCACTCAAGTGCACAAAAAAAAGCAACTATTCAACTTGGTTAACAAAGATTTTATATTGTTTATTTGACTATGAATAAAGTAAAAAACTTGTATGTCATTATCTCTGCAAAAGATAATATGGAAGAAATCTTAATTTTTTAAAGAAAATATAAAGTTAATGATGCTTTTGGCATGGGGATATGTATTATTACAGTTGTCCCTATTCCCCAAATCCTGTCTACTAAAGGCCCTTATTTTAAAGGTACTGTAATATACACAATTACATTAATGTGAACATAATAGTTTGGAACTTATGGGAAATTGATATTTGCTGGTGAGAACATGTTGATATAAAATCCATCAAAATATATATCAGTTTCATTTCTGTTATAACTATCATACTCAGTATGTATTTGAAACATCTAGATTTGGACATGATATAGGTTTAGATATCAGTATGATCTAGATATAAAGACTGATTTACTTACAGATTACATTGATGTTTCTGACTTTTTAAAAAAGATCTATTTATTTAATTTAGAGAGAGAGAGAGTGGGGGTAGGAGCAGAGGGAGAGGGAGAGGTAGAGAATCTCAAGCAGACTCTCCACTGAGCAAGGAGTCTGACGCAGGGCTCGATCTCATGACCCTCAGATCAGGACCAAAGCCAAAACCAAGAGTCAGATGCTTAACTGACTGAGCCACACAGGCACTCCCATGCTCTTGACTTTTTAACACAACAATGAAGCCCTACCACAAGAGCAAGGTTGAGACGCAGAGTGATTAAGGGCAGGGATAATGGAAAGTTATGTTGTACTGTCAATTAAAGGATAGTTATCTGTGACTATTTTTGATGAATAATAATGGCATTCTCTTTTTAATTTTTTTTTTTTTTTTTGGTAATTGTAGTTGTAGGGGAGCAAAATTTGCTACCCCAAATTGTGTGTGGATTATTTTAGGCTGATTAATTTTAAGAAACAGAAGACTCAAGAAGTTTTTCTTTTTTACCTCACTGGTAACTGTTTTAAAAAATTTAGTTAGAGGAAGGGAGCTATCACCATAGATAATTACAGTACAATATAAACCAGATGTGGTAGACTGGGAAGAATCTAGCAAAGTCTGTTCTAATTCCTCTCTGTGTCCCATTGTTTCTGTATGGCACAGCAAACATTTGGCTCAGGTCATGATCTCAGGGTCCTGGGATCGAGCCCCGTGTTGGGATCCCCACTCAGTGGGGAGTCTGCTTGTCTCCCTCTCTCTCTGCTCCTCTTCCCACTTGTGCGCTCTCTCTCTCTCTCTCTCTGGAATAAATAAATCAATCTTAAAGAAAAAAAGATGAGGGCATCAATGTAGAACTATAAAGTATAATTTCAGAATCCCTTTCCCTATCAGAAGGGGAAAAACAAAAGGGATTTTTCATATAAATACAATCATAAGAAATGTATGATTTTTAAAAATAAATATCTCCTTATGATTTACATATAGTATTGTTATAACATTACTTAGAACATCAATCTGATTATACTACAAACTAAGTAAATGTTTATGTATAAAGTATTGAAAATAATATGTTAAGTATGACCTCCAAAACAGTGAAAATAATAAAATTAAATATGACTTTTAATCCTAGTATCATAAAATTATTATTGGCTTTTTCTCTAAAAGAAATAAGGTGTATAATTTGTTATGTAGAATGAGATACAGATACAGATAATTTAACTATTAGTACTTCTAAATTCAGGTATGTGCAATGAATTTCTATTATACATGCATATGTACACACATGTTTATATAATGTGTGTATGTGTGTATACATACACATATAAAGCACATATAAAGTCATGCATATTTATGTATATGTACACGTGTGTATGTCTATCTAGACATATACACCTAAATACCTGTTATACAGGATTGGCATCTTTCCTCAATCACAATTTCTAGTGGCCATACCGACTTGCTTATTAAATTTCAACTGTATTTAGAATTATTGTTATTCCATTTCTCTCTTGTGTGTTTGAAATACTAGTTCTCCCAAAGACTTTGATGAAAGGTTCTGAGAATGCAAAAGAAATGTAATGAGGCCACAACAATTGCCTCTGGAGTGGGAGTAGGTTTGGGAAGACACCCTTTGTAATGTGATGAAGATGTGATCACATCATGATAATGGAGGATTCCATGTCTTACAAAAAAATTTGTCTTATTTCTAAAATGAGAATGATTTGTCAAATGAGAATAGTTACTATCATTCACAAAGTTTTAAAATTAATATAAAAACAAATTGAAATATGCAAGCCTTAGTCAAAAATGATTTATTAAGAGCATGTTTAACCTATATCCTCAAATGACTTTTCACTTGTGCTTATAATTCTAATGGTAGAGATTTAGTTCCTACTAGCAAATTAAAACAAGAAAAAAACTTAGTGCCAGGCATTCTATTAGTTTCTAGAGCTTCAAGAATAAAAACTTGGTTTCCTGCTCTCAATGAGCCAATGTCTAATGAGGGGTGATGGAAAATTATCTCAATAATGACAACTGCATGTGATACATGCAATGATAGAATATTACAAATAATGCTTCATTGTCACAGCTTGGGGACATTTTCTTGAGGTCATGAAAAAAATGCCTCTTGGGAAGTGCTACTTGAAATAAATCTTGAGACCCATATTGTTAGCCAGGGGAAAAATAGAATATGTTTCATTTTTAGAAAATCAATTCATTCAGAATATTTAGAGTTTATAGTAAGGGTATAGATGTAGTAGAAGAAGAATTTGGGGAAGCAAGTGCTGTATTTTCATCCAGAACATTAAGGACATTTTTTTTTATTATTATGTTATGTTAATCACCATACATTACATCATTAGTTTTTGGTGTAGTGTTCCATGATTCATTGTTTGCGTATAACACCCAGTGCTCCATGCAGAACGTGCCGTCTTTAATACCCATCACCAGGCTAACCCATCCCCCCACACCCCTCCCCTCTAGATCCCTCAGTTTGTTTCTCAGAGTCCATAGTCTCTCATGGTTCGTCTCCCTCCCTGAGGGACATTTTATAATATAGAGGAATTTGAATTTTTGTTCTGAAGATAATGGAAACTAGTAAAGAATTTTAAAGAGTACTACAGATTCAGAATTGTACTTTTGAAAATTCATGTATCATGCATTGTGAAAAATGGAGACTTCTCAATTAGAAATCATTATTAGATGAAGAAGTACTAACCTAATGCAATAGTAGCAGAGATGACAAGGAGGGGAAAATAAATTATATTTTGAGTGTAGAAAAATTACATATAAGTAAAAAAGAAGAGCCATTTGGTATACCTCCTGGGCTTCTAGCTTAAGAAATTAGGTAATTATGGGTGCCTTTTAAGGGCAGAGAATAGAGGACAAGTTTATTACTGGGAAAAATACGGTTATTTTTATATACGATGCATACAGAACACTCAAGTATAAGTAGAAGCTGAATATATGAGGCAAATAAAAAAAATAAAAGCCTGAGCATAGGATATTGATTGATTTGAAATAAACTAGCATATTTCTGTGTGTTGTATGTAGAATAAATTTCCCAAAAAAAGGAGGTTAGAGTGAGGAAAGATGACTATGGACAAAATTCTGGGTTTCACTTGCCATTAAGTACTGGACAAATAAAAGAACAAAAGATTTGACACAGAGTTTAAAAAAATCCCCGAAGAAGATGATTTTTCTTGGCTATGAAGGAGAAACTGGAAGTTATTGATTAACACATGTTTATCGAGTATTAACCATGTAACATCGATTCCAACAGATATTCAGTTGGATACCAGAGATAACATACAGAACAAGAATGCTAGTGTCTGTCCTCAAAGATCTTAAGCCTAGGGGAAAATGAAGTTAATTATATAAGCAATTAAAATACAAGCTATAAAATGAAAGAGACATACACTTCTGTAGGGGGAACACTGGAGAAGAGGTTAGTCTACTTTTGGGGAGTCAGAAAAAGCTTCCCAGAGGAAGCAATGCGTAAACTGAAGCCATATATAAAGAAGAAGTAAAAGTCAGGTGTGAGGAATGATAGGGTGCTGTGATGAGGAATACAGAAGGAAAGACCTCTCAGAAGGCTTGGACGTCTGGAATTGCACAAGATAATGAAAGCCAACTAAAGCAATTTAAATATAATTAGAGAGTAGAGTGTGGTAGAATAGGGTCATTAGTAGAGGTAAGGAAAAAGACTGGGAAATTATAAAGAACAAAACTATTGACCACATCATTTTCTTCAAACTCTCTTCTGTTTACTTCCCCAATGGCCAATTATGGAGGAAGTTACCTGTAGCAGAGGCTGTGGATTAAATTTGGTCTCAAGGAGAACATGTATGTTCTCTCAGACTTAGGTAAAAGGAAGGAGGAGGTTTCCAACCACATTCTGCTATTTACTACCTACACGATAATGGATATATTATTTAACTTCTTTGAACTTTGGTTTCATTATTAAAAAAAGAAAAAGGTGGCAATTTTAGTATGTGTATTTTAGAATAGAATTCTGATGGGAAAATGTTAATTTAAAAAACTGTATATGCCAAGGTGAGATTGCTGCTAGGAATTCTTCCCAAGAGAGAGACTAATTTGTGTATTCCATATTAAGAAAAATAATAATGGCTGAGTTTTTCTACAAAAGAAAACATTTACTGTGTTCTCTTGTCTTATTCCCTTTACTTCTGTTCCACTAGAAAAGATGACAGTACTTTTGATTTATCATATTTTTAATTGGTCTCCTTGGTGACATGTTCCATATGTTTATTATTCATTTAGTGAAACTTCTCTCTGAACTGAAGACAATAACTGAATGCTAATTTTTCTACTTCTTAATCTTTAATATGAGTCTTCTTTTCAAAGACATAGCTACTATCAAGAATCTCCTTTTATCATTTCAGAAACTCCTGTCCCTATTTTTCACACTCAGTTGCAGAATTGTTTGGAAAGATTTCTCTATAACAAATAAGCATGAGATCAACACCTTTAACCTGGGAAAAAGAAGTAAATCATGTGGTTGTTCTTACGCATTTGAAACCATTGTAGGAAGGTCTAAACAATTCCTTGAATGTACATTGATTTAGTTTTGTCTCAAAACTGCTACAACCTAGGGATGCCTGGGTGGCTCAGTCAGTTGAGGGTCCAACTCTTCTTGGTTTGGGCTCAGGTCATGATCTCATGGGTCATCGGATGGATCCCTGTATCATGCCCTAAGTCAGGTTCTGCTCTCAGCAGGAAGTCTGCTGGAGATTCTCTCCCTCCCTCTCCCACGAGTGTGCACTCTCTCTCTCTCACAATAAATAAATAAATCCTAAAAAAAACCCTACTACAACCTAGTGTCACATTTCAATTTGACTTAGTTTTCTATCAAGTGTTCATTCATTGATTTTATTTTTATTATATTGCAGTCTTTTTGAGTAATATTATATAAAACACAACCTTAGAAATATTGTACATTTACAGTCATTCTAATTTTTAATGCCTTTGGACTTTCTGGACATATTACAGACTATAGACAAAGTGGTAATTTGTATTATGTATAGCTAAAAAACAGTTTGTGCTTACAAATACAAACATAAACAAAGAATCTGGGTTGATACTCTTGTGATATTTTAGATAAAAGTCTCAGTCTCTGTCACTTAGAAGTAATTTTTTGTTTTTGTTTTGTTTTGTTTTGTTTTAGTTTTATACACTTAGCTTATGTAAATTCAGATACTTCAAGATGGTAGTTGATGTTTTGATTGGAAGGTATACAGGATGGTGTATATATGAAAATTTTAAAATTAAACTGTATTTGTACCATCCCAAATATCTTCCAACCAAGACACCAAGTGCTATCCCTAACTGCTAGAGACCTTCTAGTGATTTATCCAGTCTGGAAAACTCAAACATCATAATTTCCTCAGCTAGTGACACTTGGGGATCATTATTGTTACACAGGCATTGCCCCAATTCTGGAGTCATTGCACAAGCAGGAGGGGCAGAGGGAGAGGATGAGAAAGAATCTCAAGCAGACTCCCAGTGGAGTGAAGAGCCCGACATGGGGCTAGATCTCATGACCTTGAGATCATGACCTGAGCCAAAACAAAGAGTCAGACAATCAACCGACTGCACCACCCAGGCACCGCATTATACTTTTTGAATTGAAACGCTAAGCATGATTGGATTTGCCTTCCAAAAGAGCTTTGATATCCATCCTCCTCACACACTAATCTCCCTTCCATCTTCACAGCATCTAAAGCTCAGACAGCCCTATACATTCATAGTCAGCATCTAGCCAGGTGCACTGGGGGACTCCAAGGTTATTTCTTCAAGATACAATGCCCACTGTAAAAGATGTTACTTTAACAAGGGCAAAAGCAATAGGCTAGCACACTTGGTTAAAAAGAAGCAAATGTACTTACACGTCATGTTGAGGAGGGCAAAACCTGTGGAGGGAACACTATGTAGGATCCAGATCAGACTGGAGTTATCATTTCAGGCACATGGGTGAAGAGTATCACCTTACCCTTAGTGCGGAGGAAAAGGAGATTTGTAGTTCACTGTGTGTTCAGGTTCTTATTTCAGAGTATGAGTTCAGTTACCAAGAAAGTATTTTATCATCTTCATGAAATTTTAAATAAAAGAATCTATGTAGATATTTTTACATGGCTATTTGCTGCCAAGTCATCCGGAATACAAAACAGAAATCCAGGGACGTCGCCCCTGTTCAGAATCTAGATGAGGTCAGAGTCTAGATGAGGTCAGCTACATTACATTTGCACTTTGCTCATGATCTGTATGAAAAAATGAACAAATATCAGGTAGAGCTTTCAAATTTTAAAGGTGTCCAGCAATAAAATGAACTCCTTAATAAAGTAGTGCAATCCCCACTGTTAGAATTGTTCAAGCAAAGACCATTAACCATGTTTCCGGAATATTACATAGGGTCATTCTGCATTAGGGGAAAGAATCTTTTCTATTCTAAGAATCTAGGTTGGCTTTTATGTTGTTATATTGTGGATATTCTTTTCCTTAAAGATTTTCTTTTATTCTTTAACCTTAATGCATGTGGAGTAAAGCGTTGGGCCAGTAAAAGGGGGAAAGAAGTTATAATTTGCCTGCAAATGACAGTCCTTATCAATAAGAGAGGAAATTAACAGAGTGATTTGACTTCCAAAAACTGTCAGAACTCTTGGATAATATAGAGTTTACAGAGGCTATAGGTAGATGGTCCAAGACACTATAATAAATTTGTGAAACGGAAGATACACTGAGAGATAAAAAGGAAGGTAGGAATAGAAGAAAACCTGTCCATAACAGGACTGAGGATGTTTTTGAAACTTATGGAACCAGATTGTACGTACTTGAAATAGAGTGACAAAATAATGACTATAATCTGTAGAGGATCAGAAATATGACACAGATTATGATTCTGACAAATTAATTTTCTTTGAAAAAAATTGTTTTTTTTTAGTATTTTGTTGGTGAGCTTCATAATATTTATCTATGAAAAAAATTTGTGTGCCACATCTCTGATTAAGTCTTATAGGAATGCCCTCTCCTACTTGCTAAATTTGAAAGATGAGATGACTTGCATGAAGATTAATATTTATAATTATTTAGGTTGTCACTAGTTGGCTTCCATTGGTCCAACGAAAGATTTTTTAATGACTTTATTAAGAGATAGAAAATAGCTTTTCCATGTGTTTTGAACTCGTTAGTATGCCCTACAAACTGTCTCATTTATATGACAAGGTGTTTATTAAAAAAGAAAATTATGTGCCACAAATACAGATATCCTTCATTCAGTAAGAAAGGTGACTTTGTTGATATGTACCAGGCAATGGTGAAGCAAATTAAAATTGAGGATTCCCTGGATTTATAGTTCAGTCTCATATTTTATGAGCTTTTTAAAAACTAATTTTAGTGTAAATTATCCCAGAAATACTGCAGAGAAAATGTTTAGAAGCATAACAACTATATACAGTAAAACCTTAATAGTAAATTATTAAAACTATTTAAGCATTGGATGTTAGCTCCAGGCCCAACTCCAAAATTATGGCTCCACATTTCCTAACATGTTCTAAAACAAAATGCAAGTTGTAAAACAGTTCTATTCCATATTAAAAGTTCTATTCCATATTAAAAGTATATAAGCCACGATAAATGATCTTGAATAATATGTGTCTAACAGAAGAAGTATCCAGAAGAAATTCTGGTTGGGCCTTACTTTTCAAAATGATCATTTAACCCATAAGTACAATTAAATAGTATTCTGATAAACTAACGTGCCATATTGGTTCTAACTCAGACAGCTGTTAAAATATTATGTAACAAGCAACAAATATGAAATACTGATTGATCAACGGAATGGAGACTTTGACATTTTGTTCAACCACTCTCGTCTGTCAATAAAAATTTCAAAATCACGTATCACATTTGTAAATTACTTCATCTCTCAAGGTTATAATTTCTTTGGGTCCTTTCACATAAATTAATAAATACTTAAAATATGCTGGGTTTGGGGCCCCTGAGTAGCTCAGTCATTAAGCGTCTGCCTTCGGCTCAGGTCATGATCCCAAGGTCCTGGGATCAAGCCCCACAACAGGCTCCCTGCTAGGCAGGAAGCCTACTTCTTCCTCTCCCACTCCCCCTGCTTGTGTTCCCTCTCTCACTGTCTCTCTCTCTCTGTCAAATAAATAAATAAAAATCTTAAAAAAAAATATGCTGGGTTTTTTCCTATATATCCCTTCATATTGGTTTTAGTGTCCACTAAAATACAAAGTAAATTAGAACTTACTGATATTTGCATATAACAAAGCTACGGTATACATAAGAAATAATTAGGCAATTATATTTTTATACTTTTCTTTTAATTACTCTTGTATATCACATCATATAGCTAAATAAATATTATATTTAATATTTATAAATGCATACCGCATATATTTGAGTATAATATTTACTTAAAATTTTTTGGACGTTTAATGTTATAGGCAACAAAATAGATATGTAATCCAGATAGACAAGTTGCTTGACTGGGCGTCTGGGTGGCTCAGTCAGTTAAGTGACTGCCTTCTGCTCAGGTCATGATCCCAGGATCCTGGGATCAAGCCCCTGCTTCTCCCTCTCCCTCTGCCCCTTGCCCCCTTATGTTCTCTCTCGCTATCTCTCTCTCAAATAAATAAAATCTTAAAAAAAAATAAAAGTAAAAAGACAAGTTACCTGGCCTCAGAGAACTTTAGACTTTAGATCTTTGTCACCAAATGAGTCGAGCATAAGTTCAGATAGAATTCTCTGAGTATTAGTGTCAACTACCCTGCAATACAATTCATTGGCATAGGGACAGCATCATATAACTCAGTCCCTTCATTTATTCAAAACAACATATTTATGTGGATTCTAAATGAATTCTCTAACAAATGAATGCAAGTAGTAAATTGAACTAAGTGAAACATGCTATTTTTCCACCCAATTATAGTTCTTAAAGCTCTAAAAGAGAAACATCTGTTTGAACCAGTTAGAGAGCAGGTTGCTGACTGAGAACAGCAGGAGGATCTGCAGTTAATCATCTGTACTCCTAAAAGGAGCACACTCACCAATGTGAATGACTAAGGAGGGCTTCCTGCAGGATAAGGCACCGCGCAGTCTCCACATAAAAAAGCAGTAGAAGTCACAGCGGGGAGAAATGGGAATTGGCACTTTAACAAAAGGAGGAGGAGTTTTTAACAGTTACATTGATAGCTCAGAGGTTTCCATCAGCACTTCTTTCAAAAACATGGAATAAAGCCTGCTGTATGATAAGGTATTAGTCTTAAATATAGCAAATAAATTAGCGAATTTGCTGTATCTTAACAAGGTGTTAACTTGAATAAACAGCATGTTGAATAAACCTTCTGTTTCATTTGTGTACATGCAGCAGAGAAGGAAGCCAATTTATCCAGTTTGGAAACAGATGTAGGCAAACAAGAAGTGGAACAGAGCATATATATTTTATTTTCTATAGTAGAAATCATCTGTTTACTCAAAATTCAGGCTTTACCTTATTATTCAATGTTAGTGATAAATATAAACATGTATAATTTCTGAATTGTAGACATGAATTATAAAAATAACACTAAAGGAAATCTCAATACATCTCTCTTTTGTCATTTTTGTTCTGTATGGTATACTTCCAGTGTTGAGAATCTATACTTTTCTGTCTTGCTTTTCTTCCTCATTAACTTATTCTTTCCTCGTTCCCTCCCTTCCTGCCTTCTTCTCTCTCTTCTCTTCTCTTCTCTTCTCTTCCTCTCTTCTCTCTCTTCTCTTCTCTTCTCTTCTCTTCTCTTCTCTTCTCTTCTCTTC